>NC_069504.1:1088460939-1088735586 GCF_027579735.1 Bombina bombina
GATGCCTATGTTGAGTCGGGTAACACTCCGCCTCAAAGGATTACAGCTCATTCTACTAGGTTAGTTTCTACTTCCTGGGCGTTTAAGAATGAAGCTTCGGTTGATCAGATTTGCAAAACAGCAACTTGGTCCTCTTTGCATACTTTTACTAAATTCTACCATTTTGATGTGTGTTCTTCTTCTGAAGCAGTTTTTGGTAGAAACGTACTTCAGGCAGTGGTTTCAGTTTGAATCTTCTGCTTATGTTTTTTCATTAAAAATTTTATTCTGGGTGTGGATTATTTTCAGCAGGAATTGGCTGTCTTTATTTTATCCCTCCCTCTCTAGTGACTCTTGTGTGGAAAGATCCACATCTTGGGTAATCATTATCCCATACGTCACTAGCTCATGGACTCTTGCTAATTACATGAAAGAAAACATAATTTATGTAAGAACTTACCTGATAAATTCATTTCTTTCATATTAGCAAGAGTCCATGAGGCCCGCCCTTTTTTATGGTGGTTTTGATTTTTTTGTATAAAGCACAATTATTCCAATTCCTTATTTTATATGCTTTCGCACTTTTTTCTTATCACCCCACTTCTTGGCTATTCGTTAAACTGAATTGTGGGTGTGGTGAGGGGTGTATTTATAGGCATTTTAAGGTTTGGGAAACTTTGCCCCTCCTGGTAGGAATGTATATCCCATACGTCACTAGCTCATGGACTCTTGCTAATATGAAAGAAATGAATTTATCAGGTAAGTTCTTACATAAATTATGTTTTTTTGCTGGGGGGGGGGGGGGGGGGATGTCCCTCTTTTGAATTTTGAAATGTTGTGAGGTATGCTAACTTCCAAATTATCTGTTAACATAGAGTGTGATGATCATTTAATCCCAAAAGAAATGTCTATGCCTCACGATTAGTTGTAAGAGATGTTTGTTAAAAATTTTGCAAACTCATGGTTGCTTAATCTTTTGAGACCCTATTTTTTTTTTGCATTAGCAGATGTGGCATTCTTAGAAACTCATATGCAATTAATGAGCCTTAACATAACTATATAGAATAAATTAATCCAAGCAAAATATAGTTTTATTGGTTTGATGTGTTTGGTCTCTCCAGGTGCCTGCAAGATGTGGTGTGTCTGTGCGGGATAGTCTAAAGAAAGCCCTAATGATGCGTGGCCTGATCCCAGAATGCTGTGCGGTGTACAGAATCCAGGATGGGTAAGACTTGCATTTTTATATATTGCACATACAAGCCTTAAAGGAGACAATAGGTTAAATAAGAGTTTGATATGTTTGATTAACGGGACTGTACAAAATGATTGCACATTTAATGCTAAATAAATGTGTTAATTGGTTAAAGAGATGTGAAACCCAAAAATGTGTTTGTGCTTCAGACAGAGCATACAATTTTAAAAAGTTTCTAATTTACTTCTATTGTCAAATCTGCTTAGTTCCCATGGTATTCTGTGTTGAAGAGATACCTAGTTAGGCGTCTGGAGCACTACATAAACACTGCTGCCATCTAGTGCTCTTGCCAATGGATAACATTCATTCAGTAACCTAAGTATGCTGCAGCTTGCCTGACCAGCTATATACTACACAGCGGTTGCTTAGAGCAGTAAACAAACTCCTATACAGCTAATCCAGGGAGATAAAATTAACGTCACCAGTGTTGTCAAGCAGTTTGTTAGCACAATATGCAGAGATTTGCAAATCATTAGGACGTGCAAGTCAAAATTACACTTTAACCCCTTAATGACTGCAACATTACCGGTACATCGCTGGTAGTTGAGTATTTTACAGGTTATAGTAGCGAGGGTCTCGCCACAAGCAGCAGGATGATGCTATTATGACCTCCCTCCCAGCTGCAGGCATCCTGGAATAGCACGGTGCCGCAGCTGGCGGCGAGACCACGCTATCAAAAATGCAATCCTCATTCAAAGAGCAGAGACTTCGCTGGTCCATTAAGGGGTTAAATTGGCATTGTTCAGATGATGTATGCTAAGACTTTACATTTTACTTCTATTATCAGATGTACTTTGTTCTCTCGCTATTTGTTAAAAACATACCTAGGTAGGCTCAGGAGCAGCAATGCACTGCTGGGAGCTAGCTGGTGATTGGTGGCCACACCCATGCTCTTCTTGTCATTGGCTCACCAGAAGTGTTCAGCTAGCTCTTGGTAGTGTATTTCTATCCTGGAACTCACTTTACAAGGGGGTTAAATACCTAGTTGGAGCATTTATTATTGCATTGCATAGAACACATTTTCTTTTTGTACTGTTTGTACCTTTTTTTAAACTGATAGTTTCAAATGCTGAAGGGGAAAATATTTGTAAAACTTAAATGACTTTTTTTTTTTTATTATTTTTTCATGATTCAGATAGAGCATGCAATTTTTAAAATAATTTCCCAATTTATTTCTTTTTAATTTTGTTTCTTGTTGTATCCTTTGAAAAGTATACCTAGGTAAGCTTAACCCCTTAATGACCGGACCATTTTTCAAGTTTCTTACCCTTAATGACAATGGCTATTTTTACATTTCTGCAGTGTTTGTATTTAGCTGTAATTTTCCTCTTACTCATTTACTATACCCACACATATTATAGACCGTTTTTCTCGCCATTAAATGGACTTTCTAAAGATACCATTATTTTCATCATATCTTATAATTTACTATAAAAAAATATAAAATATGAGGAAAAAATTGAAAA
This sequence comes from Bombina bombina, assembly GCF_027579735.1. Taxonomy (NCBI): domain Eukaryota; kingdom Metazoa; phylum Chordata; class Amphibia; order Anura; family Bombinatoridae; genus Bombina; species Bombina bombina. Next base: position 1,088,463,637 of record NC_069504.1, read on the forward strand.
AAACCCACACTTTCTCTTGTTAAGTGTATCCAGTCCACGGATCATCCATTACATGTGGGATATTCTCCTTCCCAACAGGAAGTTGCAAGAGGATCACCCACAGCAGAGCTGCTATATTGCTCCTCCCCTCACTGCCATATCCAGTCATTCTCTTGCAACTCTCAAATAAGATGGAGGTCGTAAGAGGACTGTGGTGTTTTATACTTAGTTTATTTCTTCAATCAAAAGTTTGTTATTTTTAAATGGTACCGGAGTGTACTGTTTATCTCAGGCAGTATTTAGAAGAAGAATCTGCCTGCGTTTTCTATGATCTTAGCAGAAGTAACTAAGATCCTTTGCTGTTCTCACATATTCTGAGGAGTGAGGTAACTTCAGAGGGGGAATAGCGTGCAGGTTTTCCTGCAATAAGGTATGTGCAGTTAAAATATTTTTCTAGGGATGGAATTTGCTAGAAAATGCTGCTGATACCGAAGTAATGTAAGTAAAGCCTTAAATGCAGTGATAGCGACTGGTATCAGGCTTATTAATAGAGATACATACTCTTATAAAAGTGTATTTTAAAACGTTTGCTGGCATGTTTAATCGTTTTTTACATATGTTTGGTGATAAAACTTATTGGGGCCTAGTTTTTTCCACATGGCTGGCTTGAATTTTGCCTAGAAACAGTTCCCTGAGGCTTCCCACTGTTGTAATATGAGTGGGAGGGGCCTATTTTGGCGTTTTTTTGCACAGCAAAAATTACAGACACAGACATCCAGCTTCTTCCTGCATGATCCAGGACTTCTCTGAAGGGCTCAAAAGGCTTCAAAAGTCGTATTGAGGGAGGTAAAAAGCCACAATAGAGCTGTGGCAGTTGTTGTGACTGTTTAAAAAACGTTTTTGTCATTTGTTATTCCGTTTTTGGTATTAAGGGGTTAATCATCCATTTGCAAGTGGGTGCAATGCTCTGCTAACTTATTACATACACTGTAAAAATTTTGTTAGTGTAACTGCATTTTTTCACTGTTATTTCAAAATTTGGGAAAATTTGTCTTTCTTAAAGGCGCAGTAACGTTTTTTATATTGCTTGTAAACTTGTTTTAAAGTGTTTTCCAAGCTTGCTAGTCTCATTGCTAGTCTGTTTAAACATGTCTGACACAGAGGAACCTACTTGTTCATTATGTTTGAAAGCCATGGTGGAGCCCCATAGGAGAATGTGTACTAAATGTATTGATTTCACCTTAAACAGTAAAGATCAGTCTTTATCTATAAAAGAATTATCGCCAGAGGGTTCTGTCGAGGGGGAAGTTATGCCGACTAACTCTCCCCACGTGTCAGACCCTTCGCCTCCCGCTCAGGGGACGCACGCTAATATGGCGCCAATTACATCAGGGACGCCCATAGCGATTACCTTGCAGGACATGGCTGCAATCATGAATAATACCCTGTCAGAGGTATTATCTAGATTGCCTGAATTAAGAGGCAAGCGCGATAGCTCTGGGGTTAGGAGAGATACAGAGCGCACAAATGCTGTTAGAGCCATGTCTGATACTGCGTCGCAGTATGCAGAACATGAGGATGGAGAGCTTCAGTCTGTGGGTGACATCACTGACTCGGGGAAACCTGATTCAGAGATTTCTAATTTTAAATTTAAGCTTGAGAACCTCCGTGTATTGCTTGGGGAGGTATTAGCTGCTCTGAATGACTGTAACACAGTTGCAATTCCAGAGAAATTGTGTAGGCTGGATAGATACTATGCGGTGCCGGTGTGTACTGACGTTTTTTCCTATACCTAAAAGGCTTACAGAAATTATTAGCAAGGAGTGGGATAGACCCGGTGTGCCCTTTTCCCCACCTCCTATATTTAGAAAAATGTTTCCAATAGACGCCACTACACGGGACTTATGGCAGACGGTCCCTAAGGTGGAGGGAGCAGTTTCTACTTTTAGCAAAGCGTACCACTATCCCGGTTGAGGACAGTTGTGCTTTTTCAGATCCAATGGATAAAAAATTGGAGGGTTACCTTAAGAAAATGTTTATTCAACAAGGTTTTGTTTTACAGCCCCTTGCATGCATTGTGCCTGTCACTGCTGCGGCGGCATTCTGGTTTGAGGCCCTGGAAGAGGCCATCCAGACAGCTCCATTGAATGAAATTATTGACAAGCTTAGAACGCTTAAGCTAGCTAACTCATTTGTTTCTGATGCCATTGTTCATTTGACTAAACTAACAGCTAAGAATTCCGGATTCGCCATCCAGGCACGTAGGGTGCTATGGCTTAAGTCCTGGTCAGCTGACGTGACTTCAAAGTCTAAATTACTCAACATTCCTTTCAAGGGGCAGACCTTATTCGGGCCTGGCTTGAAGGAAATTATTGCTGACATTACTGGAGGCAAGGGTCATACCCTTCCTCAGGACAGGGCCAAATCAAAGGCCAAACAGTCTAATTTTCGTGCCTTTCGAAATTTCAAGGCAGGAGCAGCATCAACTTCCTCCGCTTCAAAACAAGAGGGAACTGTTGCTCATTCCAGACAGGCCTGGAAACCTAACCAGTCCTGGAACAAGGGCAAGCAGGCCAGAAAGCCTGCTGCTGCCCCCAAGACAGCATGAAGGAACGTCCCCCTATCCGGAAACGGATCTAGTGGGGGGCAGACTTTCTCTCTTCGCCCAGGCGTGGGCAAGAGATGTTCAGGATCCCTGGGCGTTGGAGATCATATCTCAGGGATATCTTCTGGACTCTAAAGCTTCTCCTCCACAAGGGAGATTTCATCTTTCAAGGTTATCATCAAACCAGATAAAGAAAGAGGCATTCCTAAGCTGTGTGCAAGACCTCCTAGTAATGGGAGTGATTCATCCAGTTCCGCGGACGGAACAAGGACAGGGATTTTATTCAAATCTGTTTGTGGTTCCCAAGAAAGAGGGAACCTTCAGACCAATCTTGGATCTAAAGATCTTAAACAAATTCCTCAGAGTTCCATCATTCAAAATGGAAACTATTCAGACCATCCTACCCATGATCCAAGAGGGTCAGTACATGACCACAGTGGACTTAAAGGATGCCTACCTTCACATACCGATTCACAAAGTTCATCATCGGTTCCTAAGGTTTGCCTTTCTAGACAGGCATTACCAATTTGTAGCTCTTCCCTTCGGGTTGGCCACTGCCCCGAGAATTTTTACAAAGGTTCTGGGCTCACTTCTGGCGGTTCTAAGACCGTGAGGCATAGCGGTGGCTCCGTATCTAGACGACATCCTGATACAGGCGTCAAGCTTTCAAATTGCCAAGTCTCATACAGAGATAGTTCTGGCATTTCTGAGGTCGCATGGGTGGAAAGTGAACATGGAAAAGAGTTCTCTATCACCACTCACAAGAGTCTACTTCCTAGGGACTCTTATAGATTCTGTAGAGATGAAAATTTACCTGACGGAGTCCAGGTTATCAAAACTTTTAAATGCTTGCCGTGTCCTTCATTCCATTCCACGCCCGTCAGTGGCTCAGTGCATGGAAGTAATCGGCTTAATGGTAGCGGCAATGGACATAGTGCCATTTGCGCGCCTGCATCTCAGACCGCTGCAATTATACATGCTAAGTCAGTGGAATGGGGATTACTCAGATTTGTTCCCTCTACTAAATCTGGATCAAGAGACCAGAGATTCTCTTCTCTGGTGGCTTTCTCGGGTCCATCTGTCCAAGGGTATGACCTTTCGCAGGCCAGATTGGACGATTGTAACAACAGATGCCAGCCTTCTAGGTTGGGGTGCAGTCTGGAACTCCCTGAAGGCTCAGGGATCGTGGACTCAGGAGGAGAAACTCCTCCCAATAAATATTCTGGAGTTAAGAGCAATATTCAATGCTCTTCTAGCTTGGCCTCAGTTAGCAACACTGAGGTTCATCAGATTTCAGTCGGACAACATCACGACTGTTGCTTACATCAACCATCAAGGGGGAACCAGGAGTTCCCTAGCGATGTTAGAAGTCTCAAAGATAATTCGCTGGGCAGAGTCTCACTCTTGCCACCTGTCAGCGATCCACATCCCAGGCGTAGAGAACTGGGAGGCGGATTTTCTAAGTCGTCAGACTTTTCATCCGGGGGAGTGGGAACTCCATCCGGAGGTGTTTGCTCAACTGGTCCATCGTTGGGGCAAACCAGAACTGGCTCTCATGGCGTCTCGCCAGAACGCCAAGCTTCCTTGTTACGGATCCAGGTCCAGGGACCCGGGAGCAACACTGATAGATGCTCTAGCAGCTCCTTGGTTCTTCAACCTGGCCTATGTGTTTCCACCGTTTCCTCTGCTCCCTCGACTGATTGCCAAAATCAAACAGGAGAGAGCATCAGTGATTCTGATAGCGCCTGCGTGGCCACGCAGGACCTGGTATGCAGACCTAGTGGACATGTCATCTCTTCCACCATGGACTCTGCCTCTGAGGCAGGACCTTTCAATCATCCAAATCTACTTTCTCTGAGACTGACTGCATGGAGATTGAACGCTTGATTCTATCAAGGCGTGGCTTCTCCGAGTCAGTCATTGATACCTTAATACAGGCTCGGAAGCCTGTCACCAGGAAAATCTACCATAAGATATGACGTAAATATCTTTATTTGTGTGAATCCAAGAGTTACTCATGGAGTAAGGTTAGGATTCCTAGGATATTGTCCTTTCTCCAAGAGGGTTTGGACAAAGGCTTATCATCTAGTTCTTTAAAAGGACAGATCTCTGCTCTGTCTATTCTTTTGCACAAGCGTCTAGCAGAAGTTCCAGACGTCCAGGCATTTTGTCAGGCTTTGGTTAGGATTAAGCCTGTGTTTAAAACTGTTGCTCCCCCGTGGAGCTTAAACTTGGTTCTTAAAGTTCTTCAGGGAGTTCCGTTTGAACCCCTTCATTCCATTGATATTAAACTTTTATCTTGGAAAGTTCTGTTTTTGATGGCTATTTCCTCGGCTCGAAGAGTCTCTGAGTTATATGCCTTACATTGTGATTCTCCTTATCTGATTTTTCATTCAGACAAGGTAGTTCTGCGTACCAAACCTGGGTTTTTACCTAAGGTGGTTTCTAACAGGAATATCAATCAAGAGATTGTTGTTCCATCATTGTGTCCTAATCCTTCTTCAAAGAAGGAACGTCTTTTGCATAATCTGGACGTAGTCCGTGCCTTGAAGTTTTACTTACAGGCTACTAAAGATTTTCGTCAAACATCTGCCCTGTTTGTCGTTTACTCTGGACAGAGGAGAGGTCAAAAAGCTTCGGCAACCTCTCTCTCCTTTTGGCTTCGGAGCATAATACGCTTAGCCTATGAGACTGCTGGACAGCAGCCCTCTGAAAGGATTACAGCTCATTCTACTAGAGCTGTGGCTTCCACCTGGGCCTTTAAAAATGAGGCCTCTGTTGAACAGATTTGCAAGGCTGCGACTTGGTCTTCGCTTCACACCTTTTCAAAATTTTACAAATTTGACACTTTTGCTTCTTCGGAGGCTGTTTTTGGGAGAAAGGTTCTACAGGCTGGTGGTTCCTTCCGTTTAAGTTCCTGCCTTGTCCCTCCCATCATCCGTGTACTTTAGCTTTGGTATTGGTATCCCACAAGTAATGGATGATCCGTGGACTGGATACACTTAACAAGAGAAAACATAATTTATGCTTACCTGATAAATTTATTTCTCTTGTAGTGTATCCAGTCCACAGCCCGCCCTGTCCTTTTAAGGCAGGTCTAAATTTTAATTAAACTACAGTCACCACTGCACCCTATGGTTTCTCCTTTCTCGTCTTGTTTCGGTCGAATGACTGGATATGACAGTGAGGGGAGGAGCTATATAGCAGCTCTGCTGTGGGTGATCCTCTTGCAACTTCCTGTTGGGAAGGAGAATATCCCACAAGTAATGGATGATCCGTGGACTGGATACACTACAAGAGAAATAAATTGATCAGGTAAGCATAAACTATGTTTTTTCTAACTTTGACCCCCCCAAAATCTGTTACACATCTACAACCACCAAAAAACACCCATTCTAAATAGTTTCTAAATTTTGTCCCGAGTTTAGAAATACCCATTGTTTACATGTTTGCTTTTTTTGTTATAGTGCAAAAAATACAAGTAGCACTTTGCTATTTCCAAACCACTTTTTTTCAAAATTAGCGCTAGTTACATTGGAACACTGATATCTTTCAGGAATCCCTGAATAGCCATTGACATGTATATATATTTTTTTTAGAAGACATCCCAAGGTATTGATCTAGACCCATTTTGGTATATTTCATGCCACCATTTCACCTCCAAATGCGATCAAATAAAAACAAATGTTGACTTTTTCACAAATATTTTCACAAACTTTAGGTTTCTCGCTGAATTTATTTACAAACAACTTGTGCAATTATGGCATAAATGGTTGTAAATACTTCTCTGGGATCCCCTTTGTTCAGAAATACCAGACATATATGGCTTTGGCGTTGCTTTTTGGTAATTAGAAGGCCGCTAAATGCCGCTTCACACCACACGTGTATTATGCCCAGCAGTGAAGGGGTTAATTAGGGAGCTTTTAGGTTTAATTTTAGCTTTATTGTAGTGTAGTAGATAACACAAATTATTGATCTATGCCCATTTTGGTATATTTCATGCCACCATTTCACCGCCAAATACGTTCAAATAAAAAAAAACTGTTTCACAATTTTAGGTTTCTCTCTGAAATTATTTGCAAACAGCTTGTGCAATTATGGCACAAATGGTTGCTATATCTGAACAAAGGGGATCCTAGAGAAGCATTCGCAGACATATATGGCTTTGGCGTTGCTTTTTGGTAATGATAAGGCTGTTAAATGCTGCTGCGCACCACACTTGTAATATGCCCAGCAGTTAAGGGGTTAATTAGGTAGCTTGTAGGGTTAATTTTTAGCTTTAGTGTAGAGATCTGCCTACTACCTGACACATCCCACCCCCTGATCCCCCCCCCATGACCCCCCTCAAACAGCTCTCTTCCCTCCCCCACCTCACAATTGTCACCGCCATCTTAAGTACTGGCAGAAAGTCTGCCAATACTGAAATAAAAAGCATTTTATTATTTTTTTTTTCCATACAGTCTGCAGTGATGGACCACCTCTTACCCCACAACCTCCCTGATCCCCCCCATACATATCTCTAACCCTCCCCCTCTACCTATTTGTCGCCATCTTGGGTACTGGCAGCTGTCTGCCAGTACCCTATTTGCCCCCCCCAATTTTTTTTTATTTTTTTTTACTTTTTGATATAAAACATTCGTTTTCTGTAGTGTAGCTGGCCCCCCTCAATCTACATCCCTCCCAGATCCCTTAATAAATCCCCCCCTTCAACTGCATCTGTCTTTTTTTTCTCTTACATTGTATCCAGTCCACGGATTCATCCTTACTTGTGGGATATTCTCAATCTCTACAGGAAGTGGCAAAGAGAGCACACAGCAGAGCTGTCCATATAGCTCCCCTCAGGCTCCGCCCCCCCAGTCATTCTCTTTGCCGCTCTAACAAGTAGCATCTCCACGGGAGTGTAAAGGGAATGTGGTGTTAGTTTGTAGTTTTTTATTTCTTCAATCAAAAGTTTATTTTAAAATAGTGCCGGTTTGTACTATTTACTCTGAGGCAGAAAATGATAAAGATTTCTGCGGAGAGGAAAATGATTTTAGCACCTTGTAACTAAAATCCATTGCTGTTCCCACGCAGGACTGTTGAGTACAGGAAAACTTCAGTTGGGGGGAACAGTTTGCAGGCTTAACTGCTTTAAGGTATGTTTCAGTCATTTTTTCTAGTCAAGACTTAGTAATGCTAGAAGACTGGCAAGAATCCCCATGTGGGAAAGGTAAGCCATATTCTGAGACTTAGTATAGAAGGAAGGCTTATTGAAAGGGCTCAATACACTGTTGGACACTGTTATGGGGCAATCAATTATTTTTTAAGATAATCTGACATTATACAAGTTTTATATTGCATTTAAAACACTTTTTGGGGTTTTATTCCGCATGGCATATATTTAGACATCTATTTTGGCTTGGGAAGGCCCCACAAACTCCTGAGGGAAGATGGAGGGGGCCTGAATTTCGCGCCTCAGTTGCGCAGTTGATTTTACAAACAGCTTCATGCAGATACATGTGAAGGGTCCATAGATTACTTGAGGACTTCAGAGAGGTTTATTTTCGATCAAAACTAATCCCCAAGGAAGGTAGGACCACAGCAAAGGCAGTGGCATGGTTAGTTTGCTCCGGTTTGGGCAGTAGGGGGTTAATTGACTTGAAATTTACTGTGCAATCATTTCAAAGCATTAGGATCATATGGTGAAAATTTCATAAAGATTGGATGATTTTTGGAGGTTTAGTAAAAAAGTATGCGCTTTTTATTATTTAAAGACACAGTACTGTTTTTTTTAATTTTTTCTATTTTACTGTATTTGAGTGCTTTCTAAGTCTGTTTAACATGTCTGAGCATACAGATAGACCTTGTTCTATGTGTTTAAAAGCCATGGCGGACCCCCCTTTTACATTTGTTTTTTAAGTGTGCTAACATATCCAAACATTTTAAAGACCATGCAGTGACACTTAAAAATGTGGCCCAAGATGATTCTTTAACGGAAGGTAATGAGGATAGCCCTCCTTCCTCTCCCCATGTGTCGACACCAGTTACGCCCGCGCAAGCGATGCCTAGTACCTCTAGCGCATTTTCTCCTATTACATTGCAACAATTAGCAGTAGTCATGGATAATTCCCTTGCAGCATTTCTATCCAAAATGCCTGTTTTTCCTAAAAAGCGTGATAGCTCAGTTTTAAGAACAGAGGATGAGCAATCTGAAGTTTTGGATAATTTATCTGTTGTACCCTCACAACCCTCTGACGTGGCGGTGAGGGATGTACTGTCTGAGGGAGAAATTTGTCACTCAGGTAAAATTTCTCAGCGGGCAGAATCAGATTTCTTAGCGTTTAAATTTAAGCTGGAACACCTCCGCGTACTGCTTAAGGAGGTTTTAGCTACGCTGGATGATTGTGACCCTATGGGGGTCCCAGAAAAATTGTGTAAAATGGACAAGTTTTCTCCAACATTGGTGTGTCCGGTCCACGGCGTCATCCTTACTTGTGGGAATATTCTCTTCCCCAACAGGAAAGGGCAAAGAGCACAGCAAAAGCTGGCCATATAGCCCCTCCTCAGGCTCCGCCCCCCAGTCATTCTCTTTGCCGCTCTGAACAAGTAGCATCTCCACGGAGATGGTGAAGAGTATGTGGTGTTTAGTTGTAGTTTTTTATTCTTCTATCAAGAGTTTGTTATTTTAAAATAGTGCCGGTTTGTACTATTTACTCTAAAACAGAAAAGGATGAAGAGTTCTGTTTAAAAGAGCAGTATGATTTTAGCAGCAGTAACTAAAATCAATTGCTGTTCCCACGCAGGACTGTTGAGCCCAGAGAACTTCAGTTGGGGGGAACAGTTTGCAGACTTTTCTGCTCAAGGTATGACTAGTCCATTTTCTAACAAGACTGAGTAATGCTAGAAGACTATCATTTTCCCTCTTTGGGATCGGTAAGCCATTTTCTTAGACTCATAACAGAATGAAGGCTTATTAATGGGCTATATACTGGTTGACACTCTCTTGTGGGCTAAATCGATTGCTTTATTCAATATTTATATACGGCTTGAAGTGTTTTTTAAAACCTGAGAATATTGGGGAACGTTTTTAGGCGCCAGGCAGTCGTTTAGACACCTTCCCAGTCAGGAAGGGCCTTTTACTCTAGTAGGCAGAGCCTCATTTTTTTTTTGGATGCAGTGCATGCAGCTTCATGTGAGAGGGTCTGGTGGCCATTAAAAACGTTCCTGGAAGGCTTATTTTTGTGTCGAATAACCCCCAAGGACAGGTGAAGCCGCAGCAAACGCTGTGGCTGGGACTGTAGTGGGTTTAAAGTTGCTAATTGATAAAACAGCTCCGTTTTCCTCATTTAAGGGGTTACAATCTTGAAAATTGGGGTGCAATACTTTTAAGGCATTAAGACACTAGGGTGCAAATTTGGTAAAGATCGGATATTTCCTTCATAGTTTTTCACATATCCAGAAATAAAGTGTGCTCTGTTTAACATTTAAAGAGACAGTAACGGTTTTGTTTAAAAACGGTTTTATTGCATTAATAGCCTGTATAAGCCTGTCTAACATGTCTGTACCTTCAGATAGATCATGTTCTGTATGTATGGAGGCCAAGGTGGCCCCCCCTTCAAATGTATGTGATAATTGTGCCATGGCGTCCAGACAAAGTAAGGACAGTACTGTCACATTTAATAAGGTTGCCCAAGATGATTCCTCAAATGAAGGTAGTGGGGATAGTTCTTCATCCTCTCCTTCTGTGTCAATACCAGTTATGCCCGCGCAGGCGATTCCTAGTACATTTAGCGCGCCAATGCTTGTTACTATGCAACAATTAACGGCAGTAATGGATAATTCTATAGCTAATATTTTATCCAAAATGCCAGCATTTCATAGAAAGCGTGATTGCTCAGTTTTAAATACAGTAGAGCAAGAGTGCGCTGACGATAATTTATCTGTCATAACCTCACACCAGTCAGAATTGGCAGTGAGGGAGGGTTTGTCGGAGGGAGAAATTTCTGATTCAGGAAGAATTTCTCAACAGGCAGAACCTGATGTTGTGACGTTTAAATTTAAGTTAGAGCATCTCCGCGCCTTACCTAAGGAGGTACTAACTACGCTGGATGATTGTGACTCTTTGGTCATTCCAGAAAAATTGTGCAAAATGGACAAATTCCTAGAGGTCCCGGTGCACCCTGATGCCTTTCCGATACCTAAAAGGGTGGCGGACATAGTGGCTAAGGAGTGGGAGAAACCAGGCATACCTTTTGTCCCACCTCCTATATTTAAGAAAATGTTCCCCATGGTCGACCCAAGGAAGGACACATGGCAAACAGTCCCTAAGGTTGAGGGGGCAGTTTCTACGCTAGCCAAACGCACGACTATTCCCATTGAGGACTATTGTGCTTTCAAAGATCCTATGGATAAAAAATTGGAGGGTTTGCTTAAAAAGATTTTTGTTCAGCAAGGTTTCCTCCTCCAACCAATTTCGTGCATTATTCCTGTCACTACTGCGGCGTGTTTTTGGTTCGATGAACTAGAAAAGTCGCTCAATAAGGAGACTCCATATGAGGAAGTCATGGACAGAATTCACGCACTTAAGTTAGCTAATTCCTTTATTTTAGATGCCGCTTTGCAATTGGCGAGGTTAGCGGTGAAAAATTCAGGGTTTGCAATTGTGGCGCGCAGAGTCTTGGTCGGCGGATGTATCTTCCAAGACAAAATTGCTTAATATTCCTTTCAAAGGTAAGACCCTTTTTGGGCCAGAATTGAAAGAGATTATTTCAGACATCACTGGGGGAAAGGGCCATGCCCTCCCACAGGATAGGCCTTTTAAGGCTAAGAATAAGTCAAATTTTCGTTCCTTCGTAACTTCAGGAACGGACCGTCTCCTAACTCTGCAGCCTCTAGACAAGAGGGTAACGCTTCCCAGGCTAAGCCAGCTTGGAAACCAATGCAAGGCCAGAACAAGGGTAAAAAGGCCAAGAAGCCTGCTGCTGCTACCAAGACAGCATGAAGGGGTAGCCCCCGATCCGGGACCGGATCTGGTAGGGGGCAGACTCTCTCTTTGCTCAGGCTTGGGCAAGAGATGTTCCGGATCCCTGGGCACTAGAAATAGTCTCTCAGGGTTATCTTCTAGAATTCAAGGAACTTCCTCCAAGGGGAAGGTTCCACATGTCTCGCTTATCTTCAGACCAGATAAAGAGACAGGCATTCTTACATTGTGTAGGAGACCTGTTAAAGATGGGAGTGATACACCCAGTTCCAACAGTGGAACAAGGTCAGGGGTTTTACTCAAACCTGTTTGTAGTTCCCAAAAAAGAGGGAACTTTCAGGCCAATTCTGGATTTAAAAATTCTAAACAAATTCCTCAGAGTTCCATCGTTCAAAATGGAAACCATTCGAACAATTTTACCTACAATCCAGGAGGGTCAATATATGACTACCGTGGATTTAAAGGATGCGTACCTACATATTCCTATCCACAAAGATCATCATCAGTTCCTAAGGTTCGCCTTTCTGGACAAACATTACCAGTTCGTGGCTCTTCCATTCGGTTTAGCCACTGCTCCCAGAATTTTCACAAAGGTGCTTGGGTCCCTTCTAGCAGTTCTAAGACCGAGGGGCATTGCATGGCACCTTATCTAGACGACATTCTAATTCAAGCGTCGTCTCTTTCCAAGGCAAAGGCTCATACAGACATTGTTCTAGCCTTTCTCAGATCTCACGGGTGGAAGGTGAACGTAGAAAAGAGTTCCCTGTCTCCGTCAACAAGAGTTCCCTTTTTGGGAACAATAATAGATTCTTTAGAAAGGAAGCTCTTCCTGACAGAGGTCAGAAAGTCAAAGCTTCTAAACGCTTGTCAAGTTCTTCACTCTATTCTGCAGCCTTCCATAGCTCAGTGCATGGAAGTAGTAGGATTGATGGTTGCAGCAATGGACATAGTTCCTTTTGCTCGAATTCATCTAAGACCATTACAACTGTGCATGCTCAATCAGTGGAATGGGGACTATGCAGACTTGTCTCCCCAGATTCAAGTAGACAAGGTAACCAGAGACTCACTCTGTTGGTGGTTGACTCAGAATCACCTGTCTCAGGGAATGAGTTTCCGCAGACCAAAGTGGATCATTGTCACGACCGACGCCAGTCTATTAGGCTGGGGCGCGGTCTGGGACTCCCTGAAAGCTCAGGGTCTATGGTCTCTGGAAGAGTCGCTTCTCCCGATAAACATCCTGGAACTGAGAGCGATATTCAATGTGGGCTTGGCCTCAACTAGCGAAGGCCGGATTCATAAGATTCCAGTCGGACAACATGACGACTGTAGCTTACATCAACCATCAGGGAGGAACAAAGAGTTCCTTGGCGATGAGAGAGGTATCCAAGATCATCAAATGGGCGGAGGATCATTCCTGCCACCTATCTGCAATTCACATCCCAGGAGTAGACAACTGGGAGGCTGATTATTTGAGTCGTCAGACTTTCCATCCGGGGGAGTGGGAACTCCACCCGGAGGTCTTTGCCCAGTTAACTCAATTATGGGGCATCCAGACATGGATCTGATGGCGTCTCGTCAGAACTTCAAGGTTCCTTGCTACGGGTCCAGATCCAGGGATCCCAAGGCGACTCTAGTGGATGCATTAGTGGCGCCTTGGTCGTTCAACCTAGCTTATGTGTTTCCACCGTTTCCTCTCCTTCCCAGGCTCGTAGCCAGGATCAAACAGGAGAAGGCCTCGGTGATTCTGATAGCTCCTGCGTGGCCACGCAGGACTTGGTATGCAGACCTGGTGAATATGTCATCGGCTCCACCATGGAAGCTACCTTTGAGACAGGATCTTCTAGTACAAGGTCCTTTCGAACATCCAAATCTAGTTTCTCTGCAGCTGACTGCTTGGAAATTGAACGCTTGATTTTATCCAAGCGTGGGTTTTCAAGTTCAGTGATAGATACTCTGGTCCAAGCCAGAAAACCTGTGACTAGAAAGATTTACCATAAAATATGGAAAAAATATATCTGTTGGTGTGAATCCAAGGGATTCTCCTGGAGTAAGATTAAAATTCCTAAGATTCTTTCCTTTCTCCAAGAGGGTTTGGATAAAGGGTTGTCAGCGAGTTCTCTAAAGGGACAGATTTCTGCTTTATCTGTTTTGTTATACAAACGCCTGGCAGCTGTGCCAGATGTACAAGCTTTTGTACAGGCTTTGGTCAGAATCAAGCCTGTTTACAGACCCATGACTCCTCCCTGGAGTCTAAATTTAGTTCTTTCAGTTCTTCAAAGGGTTCCGTTTGAACCTTTCCAAGATAGTAACCTGATATCTATGGAATGTAAAGTTCTGTTTTTGGTTGCTATTTCTTCTGCTAGAAGAGTTTCTGAATTATCTGCTTTGCAGTGTGATCCACCCTATCTGGTGTTCCATTCAGATAAGGTCGTTTTGCGTACCAAGCCTGGTTTTCTTCCAAAAGTTGTTTCCAACAAGAATATTAACCAGGAAATAGTTGTTCCTTCTCTGTGTCCGAAACCAGTTTCAAAGAAGGAACGTTTGTTACACAATTTAGATGTAGTCCGTGCTTTAAAGTTCTATTTAGAAGCAACAAAGGATTTTAGACAAACCTCTTCTTTGTTTGTTGTTTACTCTGGTAAGAGGAGAGGACAAAAAGCTACTGCTACCTCTCTCTTTCTGGCTGAAAAGCATTATCCGATTGGCTTATGAGACTTCCGGACGGCAGCCTCCTGAACGAATCACAGCTCACTCCACTAGGGCTGTGGCTTCCACATGGGCCTTCAAGAACGAGGCTTCTGTTGATCAGATATGTAAGGCAGCGACTTGGTCTTCTCTGCACACTTTTGCCAAATTTTACAAATTTGATACTTATGCTTCTTCGGAGGCTATTCTTGGGAGAAAGGTTTTGCAAGCCGTGGTGCCTTCTGTTTAGGTAACCTGATTTGCTCCCTCCCTTCATCCGTGTCCTAAAGCTTTGGTATTGGTTCCCACAAGTTAGGATGACGCCGTGGACCGGACACACCAATGTTGGAGAAAACAGAATTTATGCTTACCTGATAAATTTCTTTCTCCAACGGTGTGTCCGGTCCACGGCCCGCCCTGTTTTTTTAATCAGGTTTGAAAAATTTCTTTCTCTATACACTACAGTCACCATGGCACCCTATAGTTTCTACTTTTTTTCTCCTAACCATCGGTCGAATGACTGGGAGGCGGAGCCTGAGGAGGGGCTATATGGGCAGCTTTTGCTGTGCTCTTTGCCATTTCCTGTTGGGGAAGAGAATATTCCCACAAGTAAGGATGACGCCGTGGACCGGACACACCGCTGGAGAAAGAAATTTATCAGGTAAGCATAAATTCTGTTTTTAGAAGTCCCTGTATACACTGATGCGTTTCCGATCCCTTAGAGGGTGGCGGATATTGTGACTAGGGAGTGGGAGAGACCAGGCGTACCTTTTGTCCCCCCCCCTATCTTTAAGAAAATGTTCCCCATAACTGACCCCAGGCGGGACGCGTGGCAGGCGGTCCCTAAGGTAGAGGGAGCAGTTTCAACACTAGCTAAGCGCACAACTATACCAATAGAAGACAGTTATGTTTTCAAAGATCCTATGGATAACAAATTAGAAGGGTTACTAAAGAAAATATTTGTTCAACAAGGTATCCTTCTTCAACCAATTGCCTGCATTATTCCTGTAACTACTGCAGCGGCTTTTTGGTTGAGGCGCTGGAGGAGTCGCTCCAGAGGGAGACTTCATATGACAAAGTCATGGATAGAATTCATGCTCTAAAGCTGGTTAATTATTTCATTACAGATGCCGCTTTACAATTAACATAAATTAGCGGCGAAAAATTCTGGTTTTGCCATTGTGGCGCTCAGAGCGCTCTGGCTCAAATCATGGTCGGCTGACGTGTCGTCCAAAACAAAATTACTTAATATTCCTTTCAAGGGGAAGACCCTATTCGGGCCAGAGTTGAAAGAAATTATTTCAGATATCACTGTGGGAAAGGGCCATGCCCTTCCACAAGATAGACCTTTTAAGGCTAATTTGCGCTCCTTTCGCAGCTTCAGGAGCGGACCTGCTTCATCCTCTGCAACCTCAAAGCAAGAGGGTAACGTTTCCCAGCCCAAAGCAACATGAAAGCCTTTGCAGGGCTGGAACAAGGGTAAACAGGCCAAGAAGCATGCTGCATGAAAGGGTAGCCCCCGATCCGGGACCGGATCTAGTAGGGGGCAGACTTTCTCTCTTTGCTCACGCTTGGGCAAGAGATGTTCCAGATCCCTGGGCATTAGAAATTGTTGCTCAATGGTAACTTCTAGAATTCAAAGACTCTCCCCCAAGGGGAAGGTTCCACATTTCTCGTTTGTCTTTAGACCAGACAAAGAAACAGGCGTTCTTACGCTGTGTAGAAGATCTTCTAAAGATGGGAGTGATACACCCAGTTCCAACTGCAGAGCAAGGACTGTGTTTTTACTAAAACCTGTTTGTAGTTCCCAAAAAGGAAGGAACTTTCAGGCCAATCCTGGATTTAAAAATTCTAAACAAATTCCTCAGAGTTCCATCATTCAAAATGGACACCATTCGGTCAATCTTACCATTGATCCAGGAAGATCAATATATGACTACCGTGGATTTAAAGGATGCGTACCTACATATTCCTATCCACAAAGATCACCATCAGTTCCTAAGGTTCGCCTTTCTGGACAAGAATTTTCACAAAGGTGCTAGGGTCCATTCTAGCGGTACTAAGACCGCGGGGCATTGCAGTAGCACCTTATCTGGACGACATATTAATTCAGGCGTCGTCTTTTCAAAGAGCCAAGGCTCATACAGAAATAGTTCTGGCCTTTCTAAGGTCTCACGGGTGGAAGGTGAACATCGAAAAAAGTTCTCTGTCCCCGCTCTCAAGGGTTCCCTTCTTGGGAACGCTAATAGACTCGGTAGAAATGAAAATATTTCTGACGGAGGTCAGGAAGTTAAAACTTTTAACTACTTGCCGAGTTCTTCATTCTGTTCCTCGGCCTTCTGTGGCTCAGTGCATGGAGGTAATCTCAGACCACTGCAGCTGTGCATGCTCAAACTGTGGAATGGGGATTATGCAGATTGTCTCATTAGATACAAATGGACCAGAAAACCAGAGATTATCTTCTCTGGTGGTCGTCTCAGGATCACCTGTCTCAGGGAATGTGCTTCCGCAGACCAGAGTGGATCATTGTCACGACCGATTCCAGTCTGTTAGGCTGGGGTGCGGTCTGGGACTCCCTGAAAGCTCAGGGCCTATGGTCTCGGGAAGAGTCTTTTCTCCCGATAAACATTTTGGAACTGAGAGCGATATTCAACACGCTCCAGGCATGGCCTCAACTAGCGGAGGCCAGGTTCATCAGGTTTCAGTCTGACAACATCAAGACTGTAGCGTACATCAATCATCGGGGAGGAACAAAGAGTTCCCTAGCGATGAAGGAAGTATCCAATATCATCAAATGGGCGGAGGATCACTCCTGCCATCTATCTGCAATTCACATCCCAGGAATAGACAACTGGGAGGCGGATTTTCTGAGTCGTCAGATTTTTCACCCGAGGGAGTGGGAACTCTTTCCGGAGGTTTTTGCTCAGTTTACCCAGCTATGGGGTATTCCAGAGTTGGATCTGATGGCGTCCCGTCAGAACTCCAAACTTTCTCTTTACGGATCCAGGTCCAGGGACCCTAAGGCGGCATTGATAGATGCTCTAGTAGCACCTTGGACCTTCAATCTGGCTTATGTTTTTCCACCGTTTCCCCTTCTCCCTTGTCTGGTAGCCAGAATCAAACAGGAGAAGGCTTCAGTAATTTTGATAGCGCCTGCGTGGCCACGCAGGACTTGGTATGCAGACCTAGTGGACATGTCATCTGTTCCACCATGGACACTGCCATCGAGGCAGGATCTTCTAATTCAAGGTCCATTCAAGCATCCAAATCTAGTTTCTCTGCAACTGACTGCTTGGAGATTGAACGCTTAATTCTATCTAAGCGTGGGTTCTCTGGATCAGTTCTAGATACTTTGATCCAGGCTAGAAAGCCTGTCACCAGGAAAATTTACCATAAGATATGGCGGAAATATCTTTGTTGGTGTGAATCCAAGGGTTACTCGTGGAGTAAGATTAGGATTCCTAGGATTTTGTCTTTTCTCCAAGAAGGATTGGAGAAAGGATTGTCAGCTAGTTCCTTAAAGGGACAGATATCTGCTCTGTCTATTCTGTTTCACAGGCGTCTGACGGAAGTACCAGACGTTCAAGCGTTTGCTTAGGTTTTAGTCAGAATCGAGCCTGTCTATAAACCTGTGGCTCCTCCATGGAGTCTAAATTTAGTTCTTTCTGTCCTTCAAGGGGTTCCGTTTGAACCTTTACATTCCATAGATATTAAGTGATTATCTTGGAAAGTTTTGTTTTTGGTAACTATTTCTTCTGGTTGAAGAGTTACAGAATTGTCTGCTTTGCAGTGTAATTCACCCTATCTGGTGTTTCATGCAGATAAGGTTGTTTTGCGTACAAAACCTAGTTTCCTTCCGAAAGTGGTTTCTAATAAGAATATTAACCAGGAAATCATTGTTCCTTCTCTGTGTCCTAATTCAGTTTATAAGAAGGAACGGCTGTTACACAATCTTGATGTGGTTCGTGCTTTAAAATTCTATTTAAAAGCAACTAAAGATTTCAGACACACGTCATCCTTGTTTGTTGTCTATTCTGGTAAGAGGAGAGGTCAAAAAGCTATCGCTTCCTCTCTTTTTCCTTTTGGCTGAAAAGCATTATCCGATTGACTTATGAGACTGCTGGACAGCAGCCTCCTGAACGAATTACAGCTCTTTCCACCAGAGCTGTGGCTTCCACATGGGCTTTCAAGAATGATTCTTCTGTAGAACAGATTTGTAAAGCAGCGACTTTTTACAGATTCGATACTTTTGCTTCTTCGGAGGCTATTGTTTTTTTTTTGGGAGAAAGGTTTTGCAAGTAGTGGTGCCTTCCGTTTAGGTTACCTGACTTGTTCCCTCCCTTCATCCGTGTCCTAAAGCTTTGGTATTGGTTCCCACAAGTAAGGATGAATCCGTGGACTGGATACACCAATGTAAGAGAAAACAGAATTTATGCTTACCTGATAAATTTCTTTCTCTTACGGTGTATCCAGTCCACGGCCCGTCCTGGCAATTAAGTCAGGTTCAAATTTATTTTTTTGTAAAACTACAGTCACCACTGCACACTATGGTTCTCCTTTTTTCTCCTAACCGTCGGTCGAATGACTGGGGGGGCGGAGCCTGAGGGGAGCTATATGGACAGCTCTGCTGTGTGCTCCCTTTGCCACTTCCTGTAGGGATTGAGAATATCCCACAAGTAAGGATGAATCCGTGGACTGGATACACCATAAGAGAAAGAAATTTATAAGGTAAGCATAAATTCTGTTTTTTTTTTTTTTTTTTTTACATGAGTAGATATTTTTCGCTCGCACGAATGCACCCCCCCCACCCCCCGCCACAACCACGGACAATGCAATATTGGATCCGATCGGGACTCATAAAGACACATACAGCCTACGCTAGTGACATAAGCTGCTCCCACCCACCAACGAATGTTTTACCATCAATGGCCGATGCAGAGAGGGTCACAGAGTGGCCCTCTCTGCATCGGTGGGTAAAATAGGGGATTGCAGTGATGGCTCAATATTGAGGCATCACTACAATCCCTTGTAAGCAGCTGGAAGCGATCATGATCGCTTCCAGCACTTCAAACAACAGAGGACGTGCCAGGTACATCAATTGTCATTAAGGGGAGCTTTTTCTATGACGTACCTGGAACGTCCTCGGTCATTAAGGGGTTAAAAGCTGCTGATTGGTGGCTGCACATATATGCCTCTTGTCATTGGCTTTCAGCTTGCTGCCATTAGTGTATTGCTGCTCCTTCAACAAAGGATACAAAGCGAGCAACGAACATTTAATAGGAGTAAATTGGAAAGTTGTTTAAAACGGTCTGATCTATCTGAATCATTTAAAAAGAGAAAAATTGTGGGTTTCATGTCTCTTTAAAGCTTTACAAAGTGTAGCAAAAATCAAGCTTTTTGAATGTGAAATATTTGTGTACAAAATAATCATTTTATTCTTCTAAATAAAAAATCTGGCAGGGAGAAGAAACCCCTCGGCTGGGATACTGATATCTCTTGGCTTACCGGTGAAGAACTTCATGTAGAAGTGTTGGAAAACGTGCCACTCACTACCCATAACTTTGTAGGTATAATGTAACCAGACTTCTGAAAACCCAAGCATAAATGAGGTCTCATTCTCCGATTATTTAAATAATTAAACCTACATTAAGCTTCACTGTTTTAATATAACTTGGGATTCATTTGATCTTGTCATTAGTGTTCCCCACAGAAATTGTTGCCAGTTTGGTAGCATAATAAAGAAGCTGTATGGGGGCAGTGTAATACTTTTTACTATTCAAAGCACAATTGAATTGCCTAATTTAATATACATTTAAAGGGACACTAAATCCATTTTTTTTTCTTTCATGATTCAGATAGAGCATGCAATTTTAAGCAACTTTCTAATTCATTCTCTTGCTATATTTATTTAAAAAGTAGGAGTGTAAAGCTTAGGAGCCGGACCATTGTTGGTTCAGAACCTGGGTTACGCTAAATGTAGCCACCAATAAGCAGGCGCTATCCATGGTTCTGAACCTAAAATGGGCTGGCTCTTAAGCTTTACATTCCTGCTTTTTAAATAAGGATAACAAGAGAATAAAGAAAAATTGATAATAAGAGTAAATTAGAAAGTTGCTTAGAATTGCATGCTCAATCTGAATCTTTTAACATACATTCATTGAAAATATTTAGCTGAGGGTGCGCTCATGAAAAAGGTCCTGGGTAAAACCAGGAGTTATTTTTTATTTATTTTCGATTTGAGGTTCTTCTTCAATAAAATAGGACAATTTTCATACAATAAATCCAGTATCCAAGTATTTTTTTTCCCCTTTAAAATCTGATTTTAAGATCTGTACAATTTATTGCACTACTATAAATAAACCCTTATCCTGATAGAGATATTATTATTAGATATAGATAGAGATATATAGATATATACAAAAATATTTAAAATTAGGGGGAGGTAAAAGGTGAGTTTAAAATCCTTCACTACGCAAAAAATATAGAGAAAATATCTTGTGTAGTTCATTAACAAATCTAGACAGACCAGAAGGCTTGTTTTTTTCCCACAGAAAACCTCTAGAATAAATTTGTTTCCAATGCAGCAAAGGATTCTGGGTAAGATATGCAAATTCGGTTCACAATGACGCACCTTTTTGCTTCAAGTCTGCTTTTCAGCAGATTTCCTTAACGCCAAAACATCACTGTTCACACAGCTTATAAGCTTTGTTAGGGCTAGTGCAGTGATTCATAACCATCCCAGGACAGACTGTTTCGTAGTTATTGCTATTTATCAGCTGGGAGAAGTTGATTTCGGGAAAAATACAACATTTAAAATTAGGCGGTGGTAAAAGGTGAGTTTAAAATCCTCCACTACGCAAAAAATATAGAGAAAATATCTCATTGTGTAGTCCATTAACAAATCTAGACAGGCCAGAAGGCTTGTTTTTCCCACAGAAAACCTCTAGAATACATTGTTTCCAATGCAGCAAAGGATTCTGGGTAAGATATGCAAATTCGGTTCACAATGAGGCACCTTTTTGCTTCAAGTCTGCTTTTCAGCAGATTTCCTTAACGCCAAAGCATCACTGTTCACACAGCTTATAAGCTTAGCTAGGGTTAGTGCAGTGATTCATTACCATCCGAGGAAGATTTGAATCACTGCTGGGTGAAGTTGATTTTGGGCAAAATACAACAACATTTAAAATTATGGGGAGGGTAAAATGTGAGTTTAAAATCCTCCACTACGCAAAAATTGGAAACAATGTATTCTAGAGGTTTTCTGTGGGAAAAACAAGCCTTCTGTCCTGTTTAGATTTGTTAATGAACTACAGAAGATATTTTCTCTATTTTTTGCGTAGTGGAGGATTTTAAACTCACATTTTACCTCCCCATAATTTTAAATGTTGTTGTATTTCTCCAACATAGGTGTGTCCGGTCCACGGCGTCATCCTTACTTGTGGGATATTCTCCTCCCCAACAGGAAATGGCAAAGAGCCCAGCAAAGCTGGCCATATAGTCCCTCCTAGGCTCCGCCTACCCCAGTCATTCTCTTTGCCGTTGCACAGGCAACATCTCCACGGAGATGGCTTAGAGTTTTTTGGTGTTTAAATGTAGTTTTTGTTCTTCAATCAAGAGTTTGTTATTTTAAAATAGTGCTGGTATGTACTATTTACTCTGGAACAGAAAAGAGATGAAGATTTCTGTTTGTAAGAGGAAAATGATTTCTTTCATGTAATTAGCAAGAGTCCATGAGCTAGTGACGTATGGGATATACATTCCCACCAGGAGGGGCAAAGTTTCCCAAACCTCAAAATGCCTATAAATACACCCCTCACCACACTCACAATTCAGTTTTACAAACTTTGCCTCCGATGGAGGTGGTGAAGTAAGTTTGTGCTAGATTCTACGTTGATATGCGCTCCGCAGCAAGTTGGAGCCCGGTTTTCCTCTCAGCGTGCAGTGAATGTCAGGGATGTGAGGAGAGTATTGCCTATTTGAATGCAGTGATCTCCTTCTAAGGGGTCTATTTCATAGGTTCTCTGTTATCGGTCGTAGAGATTCATCTCTTACCTCCCTTTTCAGATCGACGATATACTCTTATATATACCATTACCTCTGCTGATTCTCGTTTCAGTACTGGTTTGGCTATCTACTATATGTAGATGAGTGTCCTGGGGTAAGTAAGTCTTATTTTCTGTGACACTCCTAGCTATGGTTGGGCACTTTGTTTATAAAGTTCTAAATATATGTATTCAAACATTTATTTGCCTTGACTCAGAATGTTCAACTTTCCTTATTTTCAGACAGTCAGTTTCATATTTGGGATAATGCATTTTAACATTTTTCTTACCTTAAAATTTGACTTTTTCCCTGTGGGCTGTTAGGCTCGCGGGGGCTGAAAATGCTTCATTTTATTGCGTCATTCTTGGCGCTGACTTTTTTGGCGCAAAAATTCTATTTACGTTTCCGGCGTCATACGTGTCGCCGGAAGTTGCGTCATTTTTTGACGTTATTTTGCGCCAAAAATGTCGGCGTTCCGGATGTGGCGTCATTTTTGGCGCCAAAAAGCATTTAGGCGCCAAATAATGTGGGCGTCTTATTTGGCGCGAAAAAATATGGGCGTCACTTTTGTCTCCACATTATTTAAGTCTCATTTTTTATTGCTTCTGGTTGCTAGAAGCTTGTTCTTTGGCATTTTTTCCCATTCCTGAAACTGTCATTTAAGGAATTTGATCAATTTTGCTTTATATATATGTTGTTTTTTCTCTTACATATTGCAAGATGTCTCACGTTGCATCTGAGTCAGAAGATACTACAGGAAAATCGCTGTCAAGTGCTGAATCTACCAAAGCTAAGTGTATCTGCTGTAAACATTTGGTAGCTATTCCTCCAGCTGTTGTTTGTATTGATTGTCATGACAAACTTGTTAAAGCAGATAATATTTCCTTTAGTAAAGTACCATTGCCTGTTGCAGTTCCTTCAACATCTAAGGTGCAGAATGTTCCTGATAATATAAGAGATTTTGTTTCTGAATCCATAAAGAAGGCTATGTCTGTTATTTCTCCTTCTAGTAAACGTAAAAAATCTTTTAAAACTTCTCTCCCTACAGATGAATTTTTAACTGAACATCATCATTCTGATTCTGATGATTCCTCTGGTTCAGAGGATTCTGTCTCAGAGGTTGATGCTGATAAATCTTCATATTTATTTAAAATGGAATTTATTCGTTCTTTACTTAAAGAAGTCCTAATTGCTTTAGAAATAGAGGATTCTGGTCCTCTTGATACTAAATCTAAACGTTTAAATAAGGTTTTTAAATCTCCTGTAGTTATTCCAGAAGTTTTTCCTGTTCCTGATGCTATTTCTGCAGTAATTTCCAAAGAATGGGATAATTTGGGTAATTCATTTACTCCTTCTAAACGTTTTAAGCAATTATATCCTGTGCCGTCTGACAGATTAGAATTTTGGGACAAGATCCCTAAAGTTGATGGGGCTATTTCTACCCTTGCTAAACGTACTACTATTCCTACGTCAGATGGTACTTCGTTTAAGGATCCTCTAGATAGGAAAATTGAGTCCTTTCTAAGAAAAGCTTATCTGTGTTCAGGTAATCTTCTTAGACCTGCTATATCTTTGGCTGATGTTGCTGCGGCTTCAACTTTTTGGTTGGAAACTTTAGCGCAACAAGTAACACATCGTGATTCTCATGACATTATTATTCTTCTTCAGCATGCTAATAATTTTATCTGTGATGTCATTTTTGATATTATCAGAGTTGATGTCAGGTTTATGTCTCTAGCTATTTTAGCTAGAAGAGCTTTATGGCTTAAAACTTGGAATGCTGATATGGCTTCTAAATCAACTTTACTTTCCATTTCTTTCCAGGGTAACAAATTATTTGGTTCTCAGTTGGATTCCATTATTTCAACTGTTACTGGTGGGAAAGGAACTTTTTTACCACAGGATAAAAAATCTAAAGGTAAAAACAGGGCTAATAATCGTTTTCGTTCCTTTCGTTTCAACAAAGAACAAAAGCCTGATCCTTCATCCTCAGGAGCAGTTTCAGTTTGGAGACCATCTCCAGTTTGGAATAAATCCAAGCCAGCTAGAAAGGCAAAGCCTGCTTCTAAGTCCACATGAAGGTGCGGCCCTCATTCCAGCTCAGCTGGTAGGGGGCAGGTTACGTTTTTTCAAGGAAATTTGGATCAATTCTGTTCACAATCTTTGGATTCAGAGCATTGTTTCAGAAGGGTACAGAATTGGTTTCAAGTTGAGACCTCCTGCAAAGAGATTTTTTCTTTCCCGTGTCCCAGTAAATCCAGTAAAAGCTCAAGCATTTCTGAAATGTGTTTCAGATCTAGAGTTCACTGGAGTAATTATGCCAGTTCCAGTTCCGGAACAGGGGATGGGGTTTTATTCAAATCTCTTCATTGTACCAAAGAAGGAGAATTCTTTCAGACCAGTTCTGGATCTAAAAATTTTGAATCGTTATGTAAGGATACCAACATTCAAGATGGTAACTGTAAGGACTATCTTACCTTTTGTTCAGCAAGGGAATTATATGTCCACAATAGATTTACAGGATGCATATCTGCATATTCCGATTCATCCAGATCATTATCAGTTCCTGAGATTCTCGTTTCTGGACAAGCATTACCAGTTTGTGGCTCTGCCGTTTGGCCTAGCTACAGCTCCAAGAATTTTTACAAAGGTTCTCGGTGCCCTGCTGTCTGTAATCAGAGAACAGGGTATTGTGGTATTTCCTTATTTGGACGATATCTTGGTACTTGCTCAGTCTTTACATTTAGCAGAATCTCATACGAATCGACTTGTGTTGTTTCTTCAAGATCATGGTTGGAGGATCAATTTACCAAAAAGTTCTTTGATTCCTCAGACAAGGGTAACCTTTCTGGGTTTCCAGATGGATTCAGTGTCCATGACTCTGTCTTTAACAGACAAGAGACGTCTAAAGTTGATTTCAGCTTGTCGAAACCTTCAGTCACAATCATTCCCTTCGGTAGCCTTATGCATGGAAATTCTAGGTCTTATGACTGCTGCATCGGACGCGATCCCCTTTGCTCGTTTTCACATGCGACCTCTTCAGCTCTGTATGCTGAAGCAATGGTGCAAGGATTACACGAAGATATCTCAATTAATATCTTTAAAACCGATTGTTCGACACTCTCTAACATGGTGGACAGATCACCATCGTTTAATTCAGGGGGCTTCTTTTGTGCTTCCGACCTGGACTGTAATTTCAACAGATGCAAGTCTCACAGGTTGGGGAGCTGTGTGGGGATCTCTGACGGCACAAGGAGTTTGGGAATCTCAGGAGGTGAGATTACCGATCAATATTTTGGAACTCCGTGCAATTTTCAGAGCTCTTCAGTTTTGGCCTCTGCTGAAGAGAGAATCGTTCATTTGTTTTCAGACAGACAATGTCACAACTGTGGCATACATCAATCATCAAGGAGGGACTCACAGTCCTCTGGCTATGAAAGAAGTATCTCGAATTTTGGTTTGGGCGGAATCCAGCTCCTGTCTAATCTCTGCGGTTCATATCCCAGGTGTAGACAATTGGGAAGCGGATTATCTCAGTCGCCAAACGTTGCATCCGGGCGAATGGTCTCTTCACCCAGAGGTATTTCTTCAGATTGTTCAAATGTGGGAACTTCCAGAAATAGATCTGATGGCGTCCCATCTAAACAAGAAACTTCCCAGGTATCTGTCCAGATCCCGGGATCCTCAGGCGGAGGCAGTGGATGCATTATCACTTCCTTGGAAGTATCATCCTGCCTATATCTTTCCGCCTCTAGTTCTTCTTCCAAGAGTAATCTCCAAGATTCTGAAGGAATGCTCGTATGTTCTGCTGGTAGCTCCGGCATGGCCTCACAGGTTTTGGTATGCGGATCTTGTCCGGATGGCCTCTTGCCAACCGTGGACTCTTCCGTTAAGACCAGACCTTCTGTCACAAGGTCCTTTTTTCCATCAGGATCTGAAATCCTTAAATTTAAAGGTATGGAGATTGAACGCTTGATTCTTGGTCAAAGAGGTTTCTCTGACTCTGTGATTAATACTATGTTACAGGCTCGTAAATCTGTATCTCGAGAGATATATTTTAGAGTCTGGAAGACTTATATTTCTTGGTGTCTTTCTCATCATTTTTCCTGGCATTCTTTTAGAATACCGAGAATTTTACAGTTCCTTCAGGATGGTTTAGATAAGGGTTTGTCCGCAAGTTCTTTGAAAGGACAAATCTCTGCTCTTTCTGTTCTTTTTCACAGAAAGATTGCTAATCTTCCTGATATTCATTGTTTTGTACAAGCTTTGGTTCGTATAAAACCTGTCATTAAGTCAATTTCTCCTCCTTGGAGTTTGAATTTGGTTCTGGGAGCTCTTCAAGCTCCTCCGTTTGAACCTATGCATTCATTGGACATTAAATTACTTTCTTGGAAAGTTTTGTTCCTTTTGGCCATCTCTTCTGCCAGAAGAGTTTCTGAATTATCTGCTCTTTCTTGTGAGTCTCCTTTTCTGATTTTTCATCAGGATAAGGCAGTGTTGCGAACTTCTTTTGAATTTTTACCTAAAGTTGTGAATTCCAACCACATTAGTAGAGAAATTGTGGTTCCTTCATTATGTCCTAATCCTAAGAATTCTAAGGAGAAATCGTTGCATTCTTTGGATGTTGTTAGAGCTTTGAAATATT
This sequence comes from Bombina bombina, assembly GCF_027579735.1. Classification (NCBI taxonomy): domain Eukaryota; kingdom Metazoa; phylum Chordata; class Amphibia; order Anura; family Bombinatoridae; genus Bombina; species Bombina bombina. Next base: position 1,088,490,553 of record NC_069504.1, read on the forward strand.
ATGTTGAAGCTACGAAATCTTTTCGTAAGACTTCTAGTCTATTTGTTATCTTTTCTGGTTCTAGAAAAGGCCAGAAAGCTTCTGCCATTTCTTTGGCATCTTGGTTGAAATCTTTAATTCATCTTGCCTATGTTGAGTCGGGTAAAATTCTGCCTCAGAGGATTACAGCTCATTCTACTAGGTCAGTTTCTACTTCCTGGGCGTTTAGGAATGAAGCTTCGGTTGACCAGATATGCAAAGCAGCGACTTGGTCCTCTTTGCATACTTTTACTAAATTCTACCATTTTGATGTATTTTCTTCTTCTGAAGCAGTTTTTGGTAGAAAAGTACTTCAGGCAGCGGTTTCAGTTTGAATCTTCTGCTTATGTTTTTCGTTAAACTTTATTTTGGGTGTGGATTATTTTCAGCAGGAATTGGCTGTCTTTATTTTATCCCTCCCTCTCTAGTGACTCTTGTGTGGAAAGATCCACTTCTTGGGTAGTCATTATCCCATACGTCACTAGCTCATGGACTCTTGCTAATTACATGAAAGAAAACATAATTTATGTAAGAACTTACCTGATAAATTCATTTCTTTCATATTAGCAAGAGTCCATGAGGCCCGCCCTTTTTTTGTGGTGGTTATGATTTTGTATAAAGCACAATTATTCCAATTCCTTATTTTATATGCTTTCGCACTTTTTTTTTATCACCCCACTTCTTGGCTATTCGTTAAACTGAATTGTGGGTGTGGTGAGGGGTGTATTTATATGCATTTTGAGGTTTGGGAAACTTTGCCCCTCCTGGTGGGAATGTATATCCCATACGTCACTAGCTCATGGACTCTTGCTAATATGAAAGAAATGAATTTATCAGGTAAGTTCTTACATAAATTATGTTTTTAGCAACCGTTACTAAAATCGATGGCTGTTTCCACACAGGACTGTTGAGATGAAGTAACTTCAGTTGGGGGAAACAGTGGGCAGACTTTGCTGCTTGAGGTATGACACATTTCTAACAAGACTTGGTAATGCTGGAAGCTGTCATTTTCCCTATGGGAACCGGTAAGCCATTTTCTTAGTTTAAGTAAAAGAATAAAGGGCTTCATTAGGGCTTAAAAAACTGGTAGACATTTTTCTGGGCTAAAACGATTACTTTACTAAGTATATTTGGCAGATTATTACTTTTAATAGTTGTTAAATCTTGGGGATTGTTTTAATAAAAACGGCAGGCACTGTATTGGACACCTTTTTCACTGGGGGCCTTTTCTAGTCATAGACAGAGCCTCATTTTCGCGCCTCTAATGCGCAGTTGTTTTTGGAAAGCATGGCATGCAGATGCATGTGTGAGGAGCTAAGAACCACTGAAAAAGCTTATAGAAGGCATCATTTGGTATCGTATTCCCCTCTGGGCTTGGTTGGGTCTCAGCAAAGCAGATACCTGGGACTGTATAGGGGTTAAATGTAAAAACGGCTCCGGTTCCGTTATTTTAAGGGTTAAAGCTTTCAAATTTGGTGTGCAATACTTTTAAGGCTTTAAGATACTGTGGTGAAATTTTGGTGAATTTTGAACAATTCCTTCATACTTTTTCACATATTCAGTAATAAAGTGTGTTCAGTTTAAAATTTAACGGGACAGTAACGGTTTTATTGTAAAACGTTTTTTGTGCTTTGTTGACAAGTTTAAGCCTGTTTAACATGTCTGAACCATCAGATAACGATGTTCTATATGTATGAAAGCCAATGTGTCTCCCCTTTTAAATATATGTGATATATTTGTGTCATAATGTCCAAACAAAGTAGGGATAATAATGCCATAGATATGATATTGCCCAAGATGATTCCTCTAATGAGGGGAGTAAGCATGGTACTGCATCATCCCCTTCTGTGTCTACACCAATTTTGCCCACACAAGAGGTCCCTAGTACATCTAGTGCGCCAATACTTATTACCATACAACACTTAATGGCTGTAATGGATAATTCTATTGCATGCATTTTTTCCAAAATGCCTACTTATCAGAGAAAGCGTGATTGCTCTGTTTTAAACACTGAAGAGCAAGAGGACGCTGATGATATCTGTTCTGACATACCCTCACACCTATCTGAAGGGGCCAGGAGGGAGGTTTTGTCTGAGGGAGAAATTTCAGATTCAGGGAAAATTTCTCAACAAGCAGAACCTGATATTGTAACTTTTAAATTTAAATTAGAACATCTCCACGCACTACTTAAGGAGGTATTATCTACTCTGGATGATTGTGACAATTTGGTCATTCCAGAGAAATTAGGTAAGATGGACAAGTTCCTAGAGGTTCCGGTGCCCCCCGATGTTTTTCCTATACCCAAGGGGGTGGCGGACATAGTAAATAAGGAGTGGGAAAGGCCCGGCATACCTTTTGTCCTCCCCCTATATTTAAGAAATTATTTCCTATAGTCGACCCCAGAAAGGACTTATGGCATACAGTCCCCAAGGTCGAGGGGGCGGTTTCTACTCTAAACAAACGCACTTCTATTCCTATAGAAGATAGTTGTGCTTTCAAGATCCTATGGATTTAAGGTTAGAGGGTTTGCTTAAAAAGATGTTTGTTCAGCAAGGTTACCTTCTACAACCAATTTCATGCATTGTTCCTGTCACTACAGCTGCGTGTTTCTGGTTCGAAGAACTAGAAAAGTCGCTCAATAAAGAATCTTCGTACGAGGAGGTTTTGGACAGAGTTCAAGCTCTTAAATTGGCTAACTCTTTTATTTTAGATGCCGCTTTGCAATTAGCTAGATTAGCGGCGAATAATTCAGGGTTTGCTATTGTGGCGCGCAGAGCGCTTTTGCTTAACATCCCTTTCAAGGGTAAAACACTGTTTGGCCCTGACTTGAAAGAGATTATTTCAGACATCACTGGGGGAAAGGGCCACGCCCTTCCTCTGGATAGGTCTTTTAAGGCTAAAAATAAACCAAATTTTCGTCCCTTTCGCAGAAACGGACCAGCCTCAAATTCTACACCCTCTAAGCAAGAGGGTAATACTTCTCAAACCAAGCCAGCCTGGAGGCCGATGCAAGGCTGGAACAAGGGTAAGCAGGCCAAGTCACCTGCCACTGCTACCAAAACAGCATGAAGTGTTGGCCCCCGATCTGGGACCGGATCTGGTGGGGGGCAGACTTTCTCTCTTTGCTCAGGCTTGGGCAAGAGATGTTCAGGATCCTTGGGCGCTAGAAATAGTTTCTCAAGGTTATCTCCTGGAATTCAGGGAACTACCCCCAAGGGGAAGGTTCCACAGGTCTCAATTATCTTCGAACAGGCATTCTTACACTGTGTAGAAGACCTGTTAAGCATGGGAGTGATTCATCCTGTTCCATTAGGAGAACAAGGGATGGGTTTTTACTCCAACCTGTTCATAATTCCCAAAAAAGAGGGAACATTCAGACCAATTTTAGATCTCAAGATTCTAAACAAGTTTCTAAGGGTTTCATCGTTCGAAATGGAAACCATTCGAACGATCCTTCCTACCATCCAGGAAGGTCAATTCTTGACCACGGTGGACTTAAAGGATGCGTACCTACGTATTCCTATCCACAAGGAACATTTTCGGTTCCTAAGGTTCGCCTTTCTGGACAAGCATTACCAGTTTGTGGCACTTCTATTCGGATTAGCCACTGCTCCAAGGATTTTCACAAAGGTACTAGGGTCCCTTCTAGCGGTGCTAAGACCAAGGGGCATTGCAGTAGTACCTTACTTGGAAGACATCCTGATTCAAGTGTCGTCTCTGTCAAAAGCAAGGGCTCATACGGACATTGTCCTAGCCTTTCTCAGATCTCACAGGTGGAAAGTGAACATAGAAAAAAGTTCTCTGTCCCCGTCAACAAGAGTTCCCTTCTTGGGAATAATAATAGTTTCCTTAGAAATGAAGGTTTTTCTGACAGAGGCCAGAAAATCAAAACTTCTAAGCTCTTGTCAGGTACTTCATTCTGTTCTTCTTCCTTCCATAGCGCAGTGCATGGAAGTAATAGGTTTGATGGTTGCGGCATGGGACATAGTTCCTTTTGCACGAATTCATCTAAGACCATTACACCTGTGCATGCTCAGACAGTGGAATGGGGATTATACAGACTTGTCTCAGACGATACAAGTAGATCAAATAACCAGAGATTCACTCCGTTGGTGGCTGACCCTGGACAACCTGTCACAGGGAATGAGCTTCCGCAGACCAGAGTAGGTCATTGTCACGACCGACGCCAGTCTGGTGGGCTGGGGCGCGGTCTGGGAACCCCTGAAAGCTCAGGGTCTATGGTCTCGGGAAGAATCTCTTCTCCTGATAAACATTCTGGAACTGAGAGCGATATTCAATGCTCTCAAGGCTTGGCCTTGACTAGCAAAGGCCAAATTCATAAGGTTTCAATCAGACATCATGACGACTGTTACATATATCAACCATCAGGGGGAAACAAGGAGTTCCCTGGCGATGGAGGAGCATCCGGGGGAGTGGGAACTCCATCTGGAAATCTTTGCCCAAATAACTCAATTATGGGGCATTCCAGACATGGTTCTGATGGCCTCTCGTCAGAACTTCAAGGTCCCTTGTTACGGGTCCAAATCCAGGGATCCCAAGGCGACTCTATTGGATACAATAGTAGCACCTTGGATCTTCAACCTAGCTTATGTATTCCCACCGTTTCCTCTCATTCCCAGGCTGGTAGCCAGGATCAATCTGGAGAGGGCTTCGGTGATCTTGATAGTTCCTGTGTGGCCACGCAGGACTTGGTATGCAGACCTGGTGAATGTGTCATCGGCTCCACCATGGAAGCTACCTTTGAGACAGGACCTTCTTATTCAGGGTCCATTCGAACATCTGAATCTGGTTTTCCTCCAACTGACTGCTTGGAGTTTGAACGCTTGATTTTGTCAAAGCGTGGGTTTTCAGATTCTGTAATAGATACTCTTATTCAGGCTAGAAAGCCTGTAACTAGAAAAATTTACCATAATATATGGAAAAAATATATCTGTTGGTGTGAATCTAAAGGATTCCCATGGAACAAGATAAAAATTCCTAAGATTCTTTCCTTTCTACAAGAAGGTTTGGAGAAAGGATTTTCTGCAAGTTCTCTGAAGGGACAGATCTCTGCTTTATCTGTTTTACTTCACAAAAGGCTGGCAGCTGTGCCAGACGTTTAAGCGTTTGTTCAGGCTCTGGTTAGAATCAAGCCTGTTTACAGACCTTTGACTCTTCCCTGGAGTCTTAATCTAGTTCTTTCAGTTCTTCAAGGGGTTCCGTTTGAACCCTTACATTCCGTAGATATTAAGTTATTATCTTGGAAAGTTTTGTTTTAGGTTGCAATTTCTTCCGCTAGAAGAGTTTCTGAGTTATCTGCTCTGCAGTGTTCTCCGCCCTATCTGGTCCATGCAGATAGGGTGGTTTTACGTACTGAGCCTGGTTTTCTTCCGAAGGTTGTTTCCAACAAAAATATTAACCAGGAGATAGTTGTACCTTCTTTGTGTCCGAATCCAGTTTCATAGAAGGAACGTTTGTTACACAATTTGGACGTTGTCCGTGCTCTAAAATTCTATTTAGAGGCTACTGAAGATTTTAGACAAACATCTTCTTTGTTTGTTGTTTATTCTGGTTAAAGGAGAGGTAAAAAAGCAACTTCTACCTCTCTTTCCTTTTGGTTTAAAAGCATCATCAGATTGGCTTTTGAGACTGCCGGACGGCAGCCTCCTGAAAGTATCACAGCTCACTCCACTAGGGCTGTGGCTTCCACATGGGCCTTCAAGAATGAGGTTCCTGTTGACCAAATTTTTTTAAATTATATACTTTTGCTTCTTCGGAGGCTATTTTTGGGAGAAAGGTTTTGCAAGCCGTGGTACCTTCCGTTTGGGTGACCTGATTTGCTCCCTCCCTTCATCCGTGTCCTAAAGCTTTGGTATTGGTTCCCACAAGTAAGGATGACGCCGTGGACCGGACACACCTATGTTGGAGAAAACAGAATTTATGCTTACCTGATAAATTACTTTCTCCAACGGTGTGTCTGGTCCACGGCCCGCCCTGGTTTTTTAATCAGGTCTGATGAATTATTTTCTCTAACTACAGTCACCACGTTACCATATGGTTTCTCCTATATATATTTCCTCCTGTCCGTCGGTCGAATGACTGGGGTAGGCGGAGCCTAGGAGGGACTATATGGCCAGCTTTGCTGGGCTCTTTGCCATTTCCTGTTGGGGAGGAGAATATCCCACAAGTAAGGATGACGCCGTGGACCGGACACACCGTTGGAGAAAGTAATTTATCAGGTAAGCATAAATTCTGTTTTTGCCCGAAATAAACTTCACCCAGCTTTGATTCAAACCTTCTCCTAGCTGATGAGTAGCAATAACTATGAAACAGTCTGTCCTGGGATGGTTATGAATCACTGCACTAACCTTAGCTAAGCTTATAAGCTGTGTGAACAGTGATGCTTTGGCGTTAGGATAAATTGGGCATGTAGCAGGGCAATGTGACTGAGACAATATTCTGTTTCAGTGATGAAAGGGTTAAGTATTTAAGGCTCTTCATTTTCATTGAGGATAAAAATGTATTTCTGACAGAAAGACTTTAATTGTTACGGTCTGGTTAACAGAGCTAACAGTATAGGGATTTTACGTTCGTTTTCCCTCAGGCTATATCGTAGCCTCTAGCATAGTTTCACTTTCAATAGCAATCAGGAAGTTGGGTGTTCGGTTTTTCGCGCTTATCCAGTGGCGCAGTTAAAATTCAGCCGATCACATGACCTGAGTCTTTGCATCGCATTAGTCGGTGCCGGTGTCGAGAGTGACAGTTTAATCCCTTGTCCTCCATAGTTGGTGTAAGGTAGGCGCTTCAGCTAGCTGAGGTGTGGGGTTCCTGAGGAAATAAGATTGTTTAGAAAGTGATATTTGTGCAAACGTTTTTTTCTGTGGTAAATAACTTTGATACCCTAGCTACAGGGTATTAATACAATCTTTGTCATTTTTACAATATTGGGGCTTATATTAGTTTTTTTGCTATCATGTCTGATACAGATCAGGCTCATGATCAATTAAATTCCTGTCTTCTGTGTACAGAAAATCAGATTGCTTCTCCTATGCAGTTCTGTTCCTCATGTGTTAAAAAGACCATGCAATGTAAATTTCTTTCATTTAATTGGCAAGAGTCCATGAGCTAGTGACGTATGGGATATACAATCCTACCAGGAGGGGCAAAGTTTCCCAAACCTCAAAATGCCTATAAATACACCCCTCACCACACCCACAATTCAGTTTTACAAACTTTGCCTCCTATGGAGGTGGTGAAGTAAGTTTGTGCTAAGATTTCTTCGATGATATGCGCTTCAGCATTTTAAAACCCGATTCCTCTCAGAGTACAGTGAATGTCAGAGGGATGTGAAGAGAGTATCACCTATTGAATGCAATGGTTTTCCTCACGGGAGATCTATTTCATAGGATCTCTGTTATCGGTCGTAGAGATTCATCTCCTACCTCCCTTTTCAGATCGACTATATACTCTCATATTCCATTACCTCTACTGATAACAGTTTCAGTACTGGTTTGGCTATCTGCTATATGTGGATGGGTGACTTTTGGGAAGTATGCTTTTCATTCATCCCTTTAAAGGGACACTGCACCCAAATTTTTTCTTTCGTGATTCAGATAGGGCATGCAATTTTAAGCAACCTTCTAATTTACTCCTATTATCAATTTTTCTTTGTTCTCTTGCTATCTTTATTTGAAAAAGGCATCTAAGCTTTTTTTGGGGTTCAGAACTCTGGACAGCACTTTTTTTATTGGTGGATGAATTTATCCACCAATCAGCAAGGACAACCCAGGTTGTTCACCAAAAATGGGCCGGCATCTAAACTTACATTCTTGCATTTCAAATAAAGATACCAAGAGAATGAAGAAAATTTAATAGGAGTAAATTAGAAAGTTGCTTAAAATGTCATACTGTATCACGAAAGAAAACATTTGGGTACAGTGTCCCTTTAAGACACTCTCAGCTATGGTTTGGCACTTTATGTATTAATATAAAGTTCTAAATATGTGTATTGTACTTATATTTGCCATGAGTCAGGTTTAAGTATATTTACTTTTGCAGACTGTCAGTTTCATATCTGGGAAATGCATTTTTTAGGATTTTTTTTTTCTTACCTGGGGTATAGTATTTTTTCAATTGACTGTTCTTTTTAATTTGCGGGCAAAATTAGGCTCGCAAGGGCGCAAAATGACAAAGTATATTGTATCATTTTTGGCGCGAGATTAGTCGTTCGATTATGCAAATTTGTCATTTCCGGCGTCTTAGTCGACGCCGAGTTCTTTCACAAGGTTGCGTCTTTAACGCGAGTGTGTCATTTCCGGATGTTAGCGCCAAAAAAAATTCTGTTTGTGTTGTGCGTCATACTTGGCACTAAATATTTTCATTATTTAAAACCCCATTCCTATATGCCTCTTGCCTTTTTCTATGTTAGAGGGCTATGCTTTTTGCATTTTTTTCCCATTCCTGAAACATATAAGGAAATTGATAATTTTGCTTTATATGTTGTTTTTTTCTCTTACATTTGCAAGATGTCTCCATCTGATCCTGTCTCAGAAATCACTGTTAGAACCCTGCTGCCTGATAACAGTTCTACCAAAGCTAAGTGCATTTGTTGTAAATTTGTGGAGATTATTTCTCCAGCTGTGGTTTGTAATAGTTGTCATAAGCTTTTGCATGCATAGAATGTGTCAATCAGTAATAGTGCATTGCCTGTTGTTCCTTCAACATCTAATGTACAAGATATACCTGTGAATTTAAAAGATTTTATTGCTGATTCTATTCAGAAGGCTTTGTCTGCCATCCCGCCTTCTAATAAACGTAAAAGGTCTTTTAAAACTGTAAAAATTTCAAATGACCGACAACATACTAAAATATCCTCCTCTGAGGATCTATCTGATTCAGAAGATCCTTCCTCAGATATTTACACTGACAGATCTACTTATTTAAAATGGAGTACATTTGTTCTTTGTTAAAAGAAGTGTTGATTACATTGGCTATTGAGGAAACTAGTCCTCTTGTTATTAAGACTAGTAAACATTTAAATTCTGTTTATAAACCACCTGTGGTTACTCCAGAGGTTTTTTTCAGTTCCTGATGATATTTCTGATATGATTTCTAAGGAATGGAATAGGCCTGGTACTTCCTTTATTCCTTCTTCAAGGTTTAAAAAAAATTGTATCCTTTGCCAGCAGTTACATTGGAGTTTTGGGAAAAGATCCCCAAAGTTGATGGGGCTTTCTCTACTCTTGCTAAACGTACTACTATTCCTATGGAAGATAGTACTTCTTTTAAAGATCCTTTAGATAGCAAACTTGAATCTTATCTAAGGAAAAGCTATTTATATTCTGGTCATCTTCTCAGGCCTGCAATTTCTTTGACTGATGTTGCAGCTGCATCAACTTTTTGGTTTGAAAATTTAACGCAACAAGAAATGGATTCTGATTTGTCTAGCATTGTTCGCTTGCTTAAACATGCTAATCATTTTATTTATGATGCTATTTTTGATATCCTCAAAATTGATGTTAAATCTATGTCTTTAGCTATTTTAACTAGAAGAGCTTTGTGGCTTAAATCTTGGAATGCTGACATGACTTCTAAGTCTAGATTGCTATTTCTTTCTTTCCAAGGTAATAAGTTATTTGGTTCTCTGTTGGATTCAATTATTTCAACTGTCACTGGGGGGAAGGGAGTTTATTTGCCTCAGGATAAAAGAACGAAGGGTAAATCTAAAGCTTCTAATCATTTTCGTTCCTTTCGACAAATTAAGGAACAGAAACCTAATCCTTCACTCAAGGAATCTTGTTCCAATTGGAATTCTTCAAATTGGAATAAATCCAAGCCGTTTAAGTAATCAAAGCCAGCCCCCAAGTCCGCATGAAGGTGCGGCCCTCATTCCAGCTCAGCTGGTAGGGGGCAGATTAAGATTTTTCAAGGATGTTTGGACAAATTCTGTCCAAAATCAATGGATTCTGAGTATTGTCTCTCAGGGGTATTGAATAGGATTCAGAGTAAGACCTCCTGTGAGAAGATATTTTCTCTCACGCATCCCAGCAAATCCAGTAAAGGCTCAGGCTTTCCTGAAGTGTGTTTCAGACCTGGAGCTTTCAGGGGTAATCAAGCCAGTTCCGTTTCGGTAACAGGGTCTGGGGTTTTATTCAAATGTATTCATTGTCCCAAAGAAGGAAAATTCATTCAGACCAGTTCTGGATCTAAAAATTTTGAATCGTTATGTAAGAGTACCAACATTCAAAATGGTGACTATAAGGATTATTCTGCCTTTTGTTCAGCAAGGGCATTATATGTCCACAATAGACTTGCAGGATGCATATATTCATATTCCGATTCATCCAGATCATTATCAGTTTCTGAGATTCTCTTTTCTAGACAAGCATTACCAATTTGTTGCTCTTCCATTTGGCCTAGCGACAACTCCAAGAATCTTTTCAAAGGTTCTCGGTGCCCTACCATCTGTAATCGGAGAACGGGGTATTGCAGTGTTTCCTTATTTGGACGATATCTTGGTACTAGCTCAGTCTTTACATTCTGCAGAATCTCACACGAATCAACTAGTGTTGTTTCTTCAGACATGGTTGGAGGATCAATTTACCAAAAAGTTCCTTGATTCCTCAGACAAGGGTCACCTTTTTTTAGGTTTCCAGATAGATTCAGTGTCCATGACTCTGGCCTATATTTAACAAGGTCTGGCGGACCCGCCAGACCTCGCTGAATACGGAGAGCAATACGCTCTCCGTATTCAGCATTGCACCAGCAGCTCACAAGAGCTGCTGGTGCAACGCCGCCTCCTGCAGACTCGCGGCCAATGGGCCGCCAGCAGGGGGTGTCAATCAACCCGATCGTACTCGATCGGGTTGATTTCCGGCGATGTCTGTCCGTCTGCTCAGAGCAGGCGGACAGGTTATGGAGCAGCGGCCTTTGTGACCGCTGCTTCATAACTGCAGTTTCTGGCGAGTCTGCAGGCTCGCCAGAAACACGGGGCATCAAGCTCCATTTGGAGCTTGATAGGCCCCTCTGTCTGTAACAGACAAAAGACGATTAAAATTGGTTTCAGCTTGTCGGAACCTTCAGTCTCAATCATTCCCTCCAGTAGCTATGTGCATGCAAGTTTTAGGTTTCATGACTGCAGCATCGGATGCGATCCCCTTTGCTCGTTTTCATATGAGGTCTCTCCAGCTTAATATGCTGAATCAATGGTGCAGGGATTATACAAGGATATCACAATTAATATCCTTAAATCCCAATGTTTGACTATCTCTGACTTGGTGGTTAGATCACCATCGTATAGTTCTAGGGGCCTCTTTTGTTCGTCCAACCTGGACTGTGATCACAACAGATGCGAGTCCTTCAGGTTGGGGAGCTGTTTGGGGATCTCTGACAGCACAAGGGGTTTGGAAATCTCAAGAGGCGAGATTACCAATCAATATTTTGGAACTCTGTGCAATTTTCAGGGCTCTTCAGATTTGGCCTCTATTGAAGAGAGAACCGTTCATTTGTTTTCAGACAGACTATCACAACTGTGGCATATGTCAATCATCAGGGTGGGACTCGCAGTCCCCTAGCTATGAAAGAAGTATCTTGGATACTTTCTTGGGCAGAATCTAGCTCTTGTCTAATTTCTGCAGTACATATCCCAGGTGTAGACAATTGGGAAGCAGAGTATCTCAGCCGTCAGACTTTACATCCGGGGGAGTGGTCCCTCCATCCAGATGTGTTTTCTCAGATTGTTTAGATTTGGGGTCTTCCAGAAATAGATCTGATGGCTTCTCATCTAAACAAGAAACTTCCCAGGTACCTGTCCAGGGATCTTCAGTCGGAAGCAGTGAATGCGTTGACACTTCCTTGGTGTTACCAACCTGCTTATATTTTCCCGCCTCTAGTTCTTCTTCCAAGAGTGATCTCCAAAATCATCATGGAACAATCGTTTGTGTTGCTGGTAGCTCCAGCATGGCCTCACAGGTTTTGGTATGCGGATCTTGTTCGGATGTCCAGTTGCCAACCTTGGCCACTTCCATTAAGGCCGAACCTTCTGTATCAAGGTCTGTTTTTCCATCAGGATCTCAAATAATTAAATTTGAAGGTATGGAAATTGAACGCCTAGTGCTTAGTCATAGAGGTTTCTCTGACTCAGTGATTAATACTATGTTACAGGCTCGTAAATCTGTTTCTAGAAAGATTTATTATTGAGTGTGGAAGACTTATATTTCATGGTGTTCTTTTCATAAATTCTCCTGGCATTCTTTTAGAATTCCTAGAATTTTACAGTTTCTTCAGGATGGTTTGGATAAGGGTTTGTCTGCAAGTTCCTTGAAGGGACAACTCTCTGCTCTTTCTGTTTTATTTCACAGAAAGATCGCTAAGCTTCCTTATATTCACTGTTTTGTACAGGCTTTGGTTCGTATCAAGCCTGTCATTAAATCAATCTCTCCTCCTTGGGGTCTTAATTTTGGTTTTGAAGGCTTTACAGGCTCCTCCATTTGAACCTATGCATTCTTTGGACATTACACTACTTTCTTGGAAAGTGTTGTTCCTTTTGGCCATCTCTTCTGCTAGAAGAGTTTCTGAATTATCTGCTCTTTCTTGTGAATCTCCTTTTTCTGATTTTTCATCAGGATAAGGCAGTTTTGCGGACTTCATTTAAATTCTTACCTAAGGTGGTGAATTCTAACAACATTAATAGAGAAAATGTTGTCCCTTCCTTGTGTCCTAATCCTAAGAATTCTTTGGAGAGATCCTTACATTCTTTGGATGTTGTAAGAGCTTTGAAATATTATGTTGAAGCTACTAAAGATTTCAGGAAGACTTCTAGTGTATTTGTTATCTTTTCTGGTTCTAGGAAAGGTCAGAATACTTCTGCCCTTTCCTTGGCATCATGGCTAAAGCTTTTGATTCATCAAGCTTATTTGGAGTCGGGTCAATCACCGCCTCAGAGAATTACAGCTCATTCTACTTGATCAGTCTCGCTTCGTGGGCTTTTAAGAATGAAGTTTCAGTTGATCAGATTTGCAAAGCAGCAACTTGGTCTTCTTTGCTTACATTTACTAAATTCTACCGTTTTGATGTATTCGCTTCTTTGGAAGCAGTTTTTGGTAGAAAAGTTCTTCAGGCAGCTGTTTCAGTTTGATTCTTCTGCTTATTTTTTAAATTTTTCCTTTCATTCATGAGAATAAACTTATATTTTGGGTTGTGGATTAATTTTTTTCAGTGAAAAATGGCTGTTTTTATTATTATCCCTTCCTCTCTAGTGACGTGTGGAGTTCCACATCTTGGGTATTGCTATCCCATACGTCACTAGCTCATGGACTCTTGCCAATTACATGAAAGAAAACATAATTTATATAAGAACTTACCTGGTAAATTAATTTCTTTCATATTGGCAAGAGTCCATTAGGCCCACCCTTTTTATGGTGGTGATTTTTTTGTATAAAGCACAATTATTTCCAAATTCCTTTGATGCTTTTTACTCCTTTCTTATCACCCTACTACTTGGCTATTTGTTAAACTGAATTGTGGGTGTGGTGAGGGATGTATTTATAGGCATTTTGAGGTTTGGGAAACTTTGCCCCTCCTGGTATGACTGTATATCACATATGTCACTAGCTCATGGACTCTTACCAATATGAAAGAAATGTATTTATCAGGTAAGTTCTTACATAAATTATGTTTTTATTTACTGAGCCTAATGTCTCTCAGGATGATGCTGTTCAGATTATTACACAGCCTTCTCCTGTAGCATCCCAAACCTCTATGGCATCGCAGTGACTAGTGTTGCATCTTACTGGTTTGATGCATTGTCTGACTCTCTTCAGGTAGAGACTCCTTTAGATGAGATTCAATACAGAATGAAAGCTCTTAAGCTAGCTAATTATTTTATTTCAGATTGCCGTATTAGGCCGTAGAGGCTTGTTGCTGAAATCTTGGTCAGCAGGTGTCTCCCCTAAAGTCAAACTGTTGTCCCTTCCTTATAAGGGAAAGACATTGTTTGGTCCGGGGCTAACAGAAATTATCTCCAATATTACGGGTGGTAAAGGGTATTTTCTACCTCAAGATAGAAAGAATAGAACGAAAGGTCGTCAGTGATTTTCGTTCCTTTTGTAGCTTCAGAGGTAAGTCTTCCCCCTTCGTCTACCAAGCAGGATCAATAATAAGATTAGGGAGAAAGGAGGGGGTTTGTGACATTTAAGTCAAGTGTAGAATTATACACTAAATTAAGCAAATAGTAAATGGAAGTTAATTACACTTTATTTACATATATGCTTGAACAAACGTTACTAATAGGAGATGCTGTTAAAGGTATAAAGTCATGGGTATAATAACCTGCAGACTAGAATTTAGAGTGATCCTTTTATAACCAGCATTAACCCATAAGTAATCACACAAGTAAAAAAGGGGTAATATAGTGGGCTATTTGAAACTGGGAATAGTCACTTCCATATTTCTAATGTTAACAGCCTCTACTATATAGCACCCAGTGATTTAAAAACATGAAAAAGAATAGGGCTTGTGGACTCGGTGTGTGTGTCTGGTCTCTTAAGTGAATTTAATCATTATAAAGGATATGGCTAGTAGCAGGATATGCGGGGATGTTCTTATACTTTACACATGTATTCACACAATATATAAAACAAGCTATGCGCTCGAGGGCGTCGTCCTACCTGCATACTGCTCTGATTGAACAGAGTCAGCCGATTTCTAGCTATTTTCCCTAATATTCAAAACAAATCACACATACAGCACAAAGCATTCATAAACTACTACTGTAGATATATATAGTAGATTGAAATATGTGTAACTTCAACAACCAGCTCAGTTAAGTGTCTATATGGGATACAAATTATCGGTGTCAAAAAATTTCAACTCTCACTGTGGAGCTACTTAGTAACTCATAGTTATAACGTATCTGCGTATAAGCTTAAGTCTGGACACAACAATTTATCAACATATGTTCAGGCACTGAGATATCAATGGCGGTATAAGCAAAAAAAACGCTGGAAAAAATGCTTAGTATTCGTGTGTTTAAGGACCAGGTTATCAAACATGCTGTAAAGCCGAGGCCACGCCCACACATTTAACTGAGCTGGTTGTTTTAAGTTACACATATTTCAATCTACTATATATATCTACAGTAGTAGTTTATGAATGCTTTGTGCTGTATGTGTGATTTGTTTTGAATATTAGGGACAATAGCTAGAAATCGGCTGACTCTGTTCAATCAGAGCAGTACGCAGGTAGGAGGACGCCCTCGAGCGCATAGCTTGCTTTATATATTGTGTGAATACATGTGTAAAGTATAGGAACATCCCCGCATATCCTGCTACTAGCCATATCCTTTATAATGATTAAATTCACTTAAGAGACCAGACACACACACAGAGTCCACAAGCCCTTTTCTTTTTCATGTTTTTAAATCACTGGGTGCTATATAGTAGAAGCTGTTAACATTAGAAATATGGAAGAGACTATTCCCAGTTTCAAATAGCCCACTATATTACCCCTTTTTTTACTTGTGTGATTACTTATGGTTTAATACTGGTTATAAAAGGATCACTCTAAATTCTAGTCTGCAGGTTATTATACCCATGACTTTATACCTTTACCAGCATCTCCTATTAGTAACGTTTGTTCAAGCATATATGTAAATAAAGTGAAATTAACTTCCATTTACTATTCAAGCAGGATCAATCCAAGCCCTCTTGGAATCCCAATCAGTCTTGGCACAAGGGGAAGCAATCCAGGAAGCCTGCAGCTGACTCTAAATCTGTATGAAGGGTCTGCCCCCAATCCGGGATCGGATCTAGTGGGGGGCAGACCTTCCCAGTTTTCTCAAGCTTGGATATGAGATGTCCCAGATCCTTGGGCTGTGAACATTGTATCACAGGGTTACAAATTGGAATTCAAGACTTCCTCCCAGATTGCAGGTTCCACCTCTCAAGATTATCGGCAGACCAGACAAAGAGAGGGACGTTCTTGAAATGTATTCAAGATCTATCCTCCCTGATAGTAATTGTACCTTTTCCAGTTCAGGAACAAGATCTGGGGTTTTATTCCAATCTGTTTGTTGTTCCCAAAAAAGATGGAACTTTCAGACCTATTCTAGACCTAAAGTGTTTAAACAAATTTCTCAGAGTACCATCTTTCAAAATGGAGATGATTCGTTCTATTCTTCCTTTAGTGCAAAAGGGTCAGTTCATGACGATCATAGATCTAAAGGATGCTTACCTTCATGTTCCCATACAAAGGGACCATCACAAGTATCTGAGGTTTGCCTTTCTGGAGCGGCATTTTCAATTTGTGGCACTTCTGTTTGGCCTTGCTACAGCACCCAGAATCTTTTCATAGGTTCTGGGAGCTCTCTTGGCAGTGGTCAGGTCTTAAGGTATTGCGGTGGCTCCCTATCTAATCGACATACTGATCTAGGCGCCATCTTTTCAACAAGCAAAATCTCACACAGAGATCTTATCTTTTCTTCGCTCCCATGGTTGGAAAGCAAATCTGGAAAAGATTTCCCTTGTTCCAGCTACAAGGGTGGTGTTTTTAGGGACAATAATAGACTCCCTATTAATGAAAATATTTGTGATGGAGGTCAGAAAATTCAAGATCCTTTCCTCTTGCCTATCCCTGCGGTCTTCTGTTCGACCATCAGTGGCTCAATGTGTGGAGGTAATTGGACTAATGGTTGATTGCATGGTTATTGTTCCCTTTGCTTGGTTCCATTTAAGAGCTCTACAAATTTGCATGCTCAGGCAATGGAACGGGGATCATACAGATCTACAGTATCTCAGAGGATAGATTTGGATCAGTTGACAAGAGATTCTCTCTCTTGGTGGCTTTCTCAGGAAAATCTGTCTCGGGAAACATGTTTTCGGAGACCTTCCTGGGTGATTGTCACCACGGACGCCAGCCTGCTGGGCTGGTGAGCAGTTTGGGGTTCTTTAAAGGCTCTCCCCATAAACATCTTGGAGTTGAGAGCAATTTTCAGTGCTCTGAAGACAACATATCTTCAGTGGCTTAGCCATGAAGGAACTGTCCCGCATTATCTTGTGGGCGGAAGCTCACAACTGCTTTCTATCTGCCATTCACATTCCAGGAGTGGAAAACTGGTAAGTGGATTTTCTGAGCAGACATCCCAGGGAGTGGGAACTCCATCCGGAGATTTTCTCCAGCCTGATCTTAAAATGGGGGTTACCAGAGCTGGACCTGATGGCGTCTCGGCAGAATGCCAAACTCCCGAGGTATGGTTTGAGGTCGAGGGATCCACAGGCAGCTCTGATAGATGCTCTGGCGGTCCCTTGGAATTTCAGGTTGGCATACCGGTTTCCTCAATTTGCTCTCCTTCCACAAGTCATTGTTCGTATCAAGCAGGAGAGAGCATCAGTGATTCTTGTAGCTCCTGCGTGGCCATGCAGGATTTGGTATGCAGATCTTGTGGAAAATGTCATCTCTTCCACCTTGGAGACTGCCTCTGAGAAAGGACCTTCTACTTCAGGGTCCCTTCCTTCATCCAAATCTCGTTTCTCTGAAGCTGACTGCTTTTAGATTGAACACTTAGTTCTGTCTAAGAGTGGGTTTTCCGAGTTGGTCATTGAGTCCATGATTCAGGCTCTCAAGCATGTTACTAGGAAGATTTACCATTAAAGTATGGCGTAAATACCTTTTTATTGATGTGAATCCAAGGGCTACTCTTGTAGTAGGGTCAGGATTCCTAGGATATTGTCTTTTTTCCAGGAAGGTCTGGAGAAGGGTTTGTCAGCAAGTACTCTGAAGGGTCAGATTTCGGCTCTGTCCGTTTTGCTACATAAGCGTCTGGCGGATGTGCAATCTATTTTTTTCAGGCCCTGATTAGAATCAGGCCTGTGTTTAAGTCCGTTGCTCCACCTTGGAGTCTTAACCTTGTTCTTAGTTTTGCAACAGGCTCTGTTTGAGCCTATGCATTCTATAGATATTAAGTTATCTTGGAAGGTTTTATTTCTTGTTGCTATTTCTTCAAGTTAGAGTCTCGGAACTCTCAGCTTTGCAATATGAATCTCCGTATCTTATTTTTCATGCTAATAAGGTGGTCCTTCGTACTAAGTTGGGGTTCTTTCCTAAAGTTGTTTCCGATAGGAATATTAATCAGGAAATTGTTGTTCCTTCTCTGTCCTAATCCCTCTTCCCATAAGGAATGTTTGTTGCACAACTTAGATGTTGTGTGTGCTCTGAAATTTTACCTACAGGCAACTAAGGATTTTCGCCAGTCTTCTGCCTTGTTTGTTTGTTTCTCTGGGAAATGTTAAGGTCAGAAAACTAGAGCTACTACTTTCTTTCTGGTTGAGAAGTATAATTCATTTGGCCTATGAGACTGCTGGACAGCAGCCTCCTGAGAGAATTGCAGCTCATTCCACTAGGGCTTTTTTTTTCTTCTTGGGCATTCAAGAATGAGGCTTCTGTGGAACAGATTTGCAAGGCGTCAACTTGGTCTTCTCTGCATACTTTTTCCAAATTTTCCAAATTCAATACTTTTGCCTCAGCTGAGGCTTCCTTTGGGGGAGAGGTTTTGCAAAAAGGGGTGCCTTCCATTTAGGTTACCTGTCCTTTTCCCTCCCTAATAATCTGTGTCCTCTAGCTTGGGTATTGATTCCCAACAGTAATTGATGATTCAGTGGACTCACCGTGTCTTAAGAAAGAAAACAAAATGTATGATTACCTGATAAATTTCTTTCTGTTTGGACCCGGTGAGTCCACGGCCATACCCTTGTTATAGACAGTTATTTTTTTGCTTGAACCTAAGACACCTCTGCACCTTTTTGTTCCTATTTTCTTAATTTCCTTTCAGTCAAATGACTGGGGGTTGTGGGTAAGGGAGTAATACTTAACAGTTTGGCTGTGGTGCTCTTTGCATCCTCCTGCTGGCCAGTGATATTCGCAACAGTAATTGATGATTCTGTTAACTCACCATGTCCAGAAATAAATACATTTATCAGTTAAGCATACATTTTGTTTTTTTGCTATTCAGCATAAGACTTTTTTATATAAATCTTTAAAAATGTAAATACTCCTTGGCAAATTTGACACACAACACCTTTATTGCAAACCATTCCAGTATAAGATTGTATGGATCCCTTTCTGAAATCCATAGAGATGAATTTATACAAAAATCATTTAATTTGGCATAGACTGATAGTTTCATATTCCACCTTTTGCTCTTGACATTCATTCCTATTTCTTGCTATCACTCTTTCTGCTTTCTTCAATTTTTAATTTTTCCTTTGCTTCAAATATTGAACTAGAAACATTTATCTTTTGGAAATAGTTATTGGACCTTGTGGTGATTTAGTTAAGTGAATTAAATTGTTATTCAAGTATAAATGCTCATTATTGAATTGTTGCTTTCTTTAAATCCTATTACATTGTCTATTATGCCCGAATAGGTACGGAAAACATTCTTCACATTAGCGTTCTGTGACTTTTGCCGAAAGCTGCTATTCCAGGGTTTCCGTTGTCAAACATGTGGATACAAGTTCCATCAACGCTGTAGCACAGAGGTACCACTTATGTGTGTCAACTACGACCAACTAGAGTAAGTAAACAGAGCATAGTCGCCTTAGTAATTTTCTGAATATTTACAGGTGAAGGCAAAAGGGGACCAAATTCTATCTAGATCACAACCAATTTATTATTATTATTTATTACTAGGCGATAAGCCTGCCCAGAGGGTAGTCTATTTAAAAAAACTAAAAACCCCAAAGCTAAAATTACACAAAATAAAAAATGTAAAATTACATAAAAAACCCAAAGCTATCAAAAATAAAAAATTTAAACCTAAACTAATACCCCTATAAAAAAAATCCCCCCCAAAATAAAAACACCCCCTAATCTAATTCTAAACTACCAATAGCCCTTAAAAGGACTTTTGTAGGGCATTGCCTTAAACGGCTCTATTACCAATTACCCCCTAACAGTAACCCCCCCCCCCCCCACATATCAAACCCCCAAAATAAAAAAGCCTAACACTAAAAAAAACAAAAACTAAACTACCCATTGCCCCTAAGGGGGCATTTGTATGGGCATTGCCCTTAAAAGGGTAATCGGCAGCTCCTTTTAAGCCCCAAAAAACCCTATCTTAAAAACAAAAGCCACCCCAAAAAATTTTTTAAAAAAAGCCTAAGACTAAGCCCCAAATAGGTACTCACTGTTCCTGAAGGTCTTCTTCCAGGCGGCTCCATCTTCTATATTCATCCGGAACAAAGGCGTAGTGTAGGTGCGAGGCTGTCTTCGGCGACGTAGAGGCTCCTCTTCATCCAATGTCCGTTGTACACTGAAGATGATGGAGCCGCCTGGAAGAAGACCTTCTCCGCCAGACTTCAGGAATGGGAAGAACCTATTTGGGGCTTAGTTTTAGGATTTAAAAAAAAAAAAAAATTATTTGTAGGTTTAGGGATTTAATGGGCAGTAAAAGCTGAATGCCCTTTTAATGGCAATGCCCGTACAAATGCCCATTTAGGGGCAATGGTTAGTTTTAGGTTTTTTTCTTGTTAGGTTTTGCTATTTTGGGGGGTTTGGTGGATGAGGGTTTTTTACTGTTGGGGGGACTTAGCTCTTTTACATTTAAAAAATACTGTTTAACTTAGGGCAATGCCCTACATAAGGCCATTTTAAGGGCTATTGGTAGTTTAGGTTAGGGGGTGTTTTTATTTTGGGGGGCTTTTTTATTTTTATAGGGATTAAGTTTTTATTTTATTTTTTGATCAATTTATTTTTTTCTGTAATTTTAGATAATTTTTTTGTAATTTAATGTTAGGTTTTATTATTTTAAGTGTAGCTTAGTATTGGGGTTAATTTAGGGGGTGTTGGGTTAGGGGGCTTAGTAATTAAATTATTTGCATTGTGGGGGTTTGGTGGTTTAGGAGTTAATAGGTTAATTAGGTTTATTGTGATGTGGGGGTTTGGAGGTTTAGGGGTTAATAGGCCTTGCACAGCCAACATTCCCTTGAGGATCCCTGCACTGACTCGTTACAAACACAATTATTAGTATAAATTATTATTTATTATTATTTTTTTTAAATTTTATATATATATATTTTTTTAATTTTAAGTTGTATGAATCATTCTTACTTTTTTGACAGTAGTGGCTCTCTAGGTTAGATCTTTTCAACAAATTGCTTTACTGCGTGGGGTATATATTTCCTGTTAATTAATGTTCACCACAAAATAAAAAAAAGAAGGAATTCCCTGATAAGAGCTCAGTAAACACTGCAGCTATCAGTTTAATCTGTCTAGTGCACGGGTGTCAAACACAAGGCCCGCGGGCCGAATCCGGCCCACCAGACCTCGTCATGTGGCCCGTGTAGCCGCCGCTGGCCGCCAGCCTTCACATACATATTTAACTTATGGAAAACTTCTGGCTGGTAGGAAGTGACTGAGTGAGAACAAGACACTGACCTCCTGCTCCCTCATCACTTCCTCCCAGCTTCCCTATGTATCTGCACGCGCGGGAAAAGGGCTAGCAGCAGAGACCAGAGAGGCAGCAGCAGGCACACAGCGAGGCTGGTAAGAAAAACATTTTTTTTTTAAATATGTCAGCAGGACAATTCTAAGTAAACAGCCGTTCTGAGGCTCTGTCTCTGCAGATTGTCTTATTCTGCTCTCAGCCTTCCCCAGGTAATAAATCAAATCTTTCTCGGGAGTCTGCTCCTACACTTGTACTGTCTGTGACTGATTTGTAGTCTGTACAGATTTTATTAACCTTATCCCTGCCTGTTATGCTTGCATGCATGGGAAAACATATTCACACTGCATTATCATTAGTTTATTGCCCACCTAAATCAGAGCAGTAATAAAGTTTTTGTGTGTGTGTAAATGTGTGAATGTATGTTTGTGTGTGTAAGTATGTGTGTGTGTGTAAATGTGTGTTCGTGTGTAAATGTGTGTTTGTGTGTAAATCTGTGAATGTATGTTTGTGTGTGTGTGTGTAAATGTGCGAATGTATGTTTGTGTGTGTATCTGTGAATTTATATGTCTATGTGTGTAAATATGTGTGTTTGTGTGTAAAGGTATGTGTGTGTGTGAGAAAATATGTGTGTGTGTGTGTGTGTAAATGTGTGTGTGTTAATGTGACAGTGTGAATGTATGTTTTTTGTGTGTGTGTAAATGTGTGAATGTATGTTTCTGTGTGTGTGCGTACATATGTGTGTGAATGTGAAAAAGTTGTGAACTTTAACAACATTAGAAATAATTGTTCCTTCCTTGTGTCCTAATCTTAAAAAAGTCACATTATACCATGACCAAAAATTATTGTGGCTGAAAAACAGCCTAAAAACAAAGGGGGTGGGGGGCAGCAGGCCCTTTGAGGGTGACCAAATTGCTGATGCGACCCCCGATGAATTTGAGTTTGACACCCCTGGTCTAGTGGAATGCATTGTTAGTTTGAGTCTTCCCAAGTGTTCTTTTATAATAAGACAAACCGGTATTGGCACACATCCAAACAGTTAAATGGACACTAAACCCACATTTCTTTCATGTAATTGGCAAGAGTCCATGAGCTAGTGACGTATGGGATATACAATCCTACCAGGAGGGGCAAAGTTTCCCAAACCTCAAAATGCCTATAAATACACCCCTCACCACACCCACAATTCAGTTTTACAAACTTTGCCTCCTATGGAGGTGGTGAAGTAAGTTTGTGCTAAGATTTCTACGTTGATATGCGCTTCTCAGCATTGTTGAAGCCCGATTCCTCTGAGTACAGCGAATGTCAGAGGGACGTGAAGGGAGTATCACTTATTGAATCGATGATTTCCCTAACAGGGGTCTATTTCATAGGTTCTCTGTTATCGGTCGTAGAGATTCATCTCCTACCTCCCTTTTCAGATCAACAATATACTCTCAATTTACCATTACCTCTACTAATAGCCAAACCAGTACTGAAACAGTTATCTGCTATATGTGGATGGGTGTCTTTTGGTAAGTGTTTTTTTATTACTTAAGGAACCCCGGCTGTGATTTGGCACTTTATGCATTTATATAAAGTTCTAAATATATGTATTGTACTTATATTTGCCATGAGTCAGGTTCATGTATTTCCTTCTGCTGACTGTCAGTTTCATATTTGGGGAAAATAAACATTTTAAAGAATTTTTTTCTTACCTGGGGTTTAGTCTTTTTTTCAATTGATTACTTTTTGCTAATTGCGGGTGGTATTAGGCCCGTGGGTGCGCCAAATGCTAGACTTTATTGCGTCGTTTTTGGCACGAAAAATACGTCCGTGACGCAACTTCGTAATTTCTTCGCCTTACACACGGTTGCGTCGTTAGTGACGCAAGTGTATCATTTCTGGTTATTGTTGGCGCCAAAAGGTTTTCAGTTACGTTGTGCGTCATACTTGGCACCAAACTTTTTCATTATTTTACCCCATTGATGTTTGCCTCTTACCTTTTTTTTTATCAGAGGGCTATGCTATTTGCATTTTTTCCCATTCCTGAAACTGTCATATAAGGAAATTGATAATTTTGCTTTATATGTTGTTTTTTTCTTTTACATTTTGCAAGATGTCTCAATCTGATCCTGCCTCAGAAGTTTCTGCTGGAACTTTGCTGCCTGACATCGGTTCTACCAAAGCTAAGTGCATTTGTTGTAAGATTGTGGAAATTATTTCTCCGAATGTCATTTGTAATAGTTGTCATGATAAACTTTTACATGCAGATAGTGTGTCCATCAGTAATAGTACATTGCCAGTTGCAGTTCCTTCAACTTCTAATGTACATGATATACCTATGAATTTTAAAGAATTTATTAGAAGGTGGAAATGAAGACAAAGCCTTCTGGATAGAATCAGTAACAAACGTAAAATGTCTTTTAAAACTTCTCATTCAGTTGATGAAATTTCAAATGACCAACAACATAATAATTTATCCTTCTCTGATGAGGATCAATCTGATACAGAAGATCCTTCCTCAGACATTGACACTGACAAATCTACTTATTTATTTAAAATAGAGTATATGCGTTCTTTATTAAGAGAGTGTTAATTACTTTGGATATTGAGGTAACCAGTCCTCTTGACGTCTAATAAACGTTTAAATGCTGTTTTTAAACCTCCTGTGGTTTCTCCAGGGGTTTTTCCTATTCCTGAGGCTATTTCTGATATGATTTCTAAGGAATGGAATAAGCCAGGTACTTCTTTTATTCCTTCTTCAAGGTTTAAAAAATTGTATCCTTTACCAGTAATGATTTATTTGGTTCTCAGTTGGATTCTATTATTTCAACTGTTATTGGGGGAAAGGGAATCTAAGGCTTCTAACCGTTTTCGTTCCTTTCGTCAGAATAAGGAACAAAAATCGAATCCTTCCCCCAAGGAATCTGTTTACAATTGGAAGCCTTCCTCAAATTGGAATAAATCCAAGCCATTTAACAAACCAAACTCAGACCCTAAATCCGCATGAAGGTCCGGCCCTCATTCCAGCTCAGCTGATAGGGGCAGATTACGGTTTTTCAAGGATATTTGGATAAATTCTGTCCAAAATCAATGGATTTAGAGCATTGTCTTTCAAGGGAATCAAATAGGATTCAGAGTAAGACCTCCTGTGAGAAGATTTTTTCTCTCACGTATCCCAGTAAATCCAGTAAAAGCTCAGGCTTTCCTGAAGTGTGTTTCAGACCTGGAGTCTTCGGGGGTAATCATGCCAGTTCCTTTTCAGGAACAAGGTCTAGGGTTTTATTCAAATCTATTCATTGTCCCAAAGAAGGAAAATTCATTCAGACCAGTTCTGGATCTGAAAATTTTGAATCGTTATGTAAGAGTACCAACTTTCAAGATGGTGACTATAAGGACTATTCTGCTTTTGTTCAGCAAGGACATTATATGTCTACAATAGACTTGCAGGATGCATACCTTCATATTCCGATTCATCCAAAACATTATCGGTTCCTGAGATTCTCTTTTCTAGACAAGCATTACAAATTTGTTGCTCTTCCATTTGGCCTAGCAACAGCTCCAAGAATCTTTTCAAAGGTTCTAGGTGCCCTTCTCTCTGTAATCAGAGAACAGGGTATTGTGGCGTTTCCTTATTTGGACGATATCTTGGTACTAGCTCAGTCTTCACGTTCTGCAGAATCTCACACAAATCAACTAGTGTTGTTTCTTCAAAAACATGGTTGGAGGATCAATTTACCAAAAAGTTTGATTCCTCAGACAAGGGTCACCTTTTAGGTTTCCAGATAGATTCAGTGTCCATGACTCTGTCTCTAACAGAAAACAGACGTTTGAAATTGGTTGCAGGCTGTTGGCACCTTCAGTCTGTCATTCCCTTAGGTGGCTATGTGCATGGAAGTTTTAGGCCTCATGACGGCAGCATCGGACGCGATTCCTTTTGCTCGTTTTCACATGAGACCTCTTCAGCTTTGTATGCTGACTCAATGGTGCAGGGATTATACAAAGATATCACAGTTAATATCCTTAAATCCCAATGTTCGACACTCTCTGACGTGGTGGTTAAATCTCCAGCGTTTAGTTCAAGGGGCTTCCTTTGTTCGGCCAACCTGGACTGTGATCACTACAGACGCAAGTCTTTCAGGTTTGGGAGCTGTTTGGGGATCTCTCACAGCACAAGGGGTTTGGAAATCTCAAGAGGCCTCTGTTGAAGAGAGAACCATTCATTTGCTTTCAGACAAACAATATCACAACTGTGGCATATGTCAATCATCAGGGTCGGACTCACAGTCCCCAAGCTATGAAAAAAGTATCTCAGATACTTGCTTGGGCGGAATCCAGCTCCTGTCTAATCTCTGCGGTGCATATCTCAGGTGTAGACAATTGGGAGGCGGATTATTTCAGCCGTCAGACTTTACATCCAGGGAAGTGTTCTCTCCATCCAGATGTGTTTTCTCAGATTGTTCAGATGTGGGGTCTTCCAGAGATAGATCTCATGGCCTCTCATGCGTATGCGGATCTGGTTCGGATGTCCAGTTGCCAACCTTGGCCACTTCCATTAAGGCCTACTGTCTCAAAGTCTGTTGTTCCATCAGGATCTCAAATCATTAAATTTGAAGGTATGGAAATTGAACGCTTAGTAATAAGTCATAGAGGTTTCTCGGACTCAGTGATTAATACTATGTTACAAGCTCGTAAATCTGTCTCTAGAAAGATTTATTATAGAGTTTGGAAGACTTGCATTTCATGGTGTTCTTCTCATAAATTCTCTTGGCATTCTTTTAGAATTCCTAGAATTTTACAGTTTCTTCAGGATGGTTTGGATAAGGGTTTGTCTGCAAGTTCCTTGAAGGGACAAATCTCTAATCTTTCTGTTTTATTTCACAGAAAGATTGCTATACTTCCTGATATTCACTGTTTTGTACAGGCTTTAGTTTGTATTAAGCCTGTCATTAAATCAATTTCTCCTCCTTTGGTTTTGAAGGCTTTACAGGCTCCTCCATTTGAGCCTATGCATTCTTTGGACATTAAACTACTTTCTTGGAAAGTGTTGTTTCTTGTGGCCATCTCTTCTGCTAGAAGAGTTTCTGAGCTATCTGCTCTTTCTTGTGAGTCTCCTTTCTTTCATGTAATTAGCAAGAGTCCATGAGCTAGTGACGTATGGGATATACATTCCTACCAGGAGGGGCAAAGTTTCCCAAACCTCAAAATGCCTATAAATACACCCCTCACCACACCCACAATTCAGTTTTTACAAACTTTGCCTCCTATGGAGGTGGTGAAGTAAGTTTGTGCTAGATTCTACGTTGATATGCGCTCTGCAGCAAGTTGGAGCCCGGTTTTCCTCTCAGCGTGCAGTGAATGTCAGAGGGATGTGAGGAGAGTATTGCCTATTTGAATGCAGTGATCTCCTTCTACGGGGTCTATTTCATAGGTTCTCTGTTATCGGTCGTAGAGATTCATCTCTTACCTCCCTTTTCAGATCGACGATATACTCTTATTTATATACCATTACCTCTGCTGATTTTCGTTTCAGTACTGGTTTGGCTTTCTACAAACATGTAGATGAGTGTCCTGGGGTAAGTAAATCTTATTTTCTGTGACACTCTAAGCTATGGTTGGGCACTTTATTTATAAAGTTCTAAATATATGTATTCAAACATTTATTTGCCTTGACTCAGAATGTTCAACATTCCTTATTTTCAGACAGTCAGTTTCATATTTGGGATAATGCGTTTTAATCAATCCATTTTTTTCTTACCTTAAAAATTTGACTTTTTTTCCCTGTGGGCTGTTAGGCTCGCGGGGGCTGAAAATGCTTTATTTTATTGCGTCATTCTTGGCGCGGACTTTTTTGGCGCAAAAAATCTTTTCTGTTTCCGGCGTCATACGTGTCGCCGGAAGTTGCGTCATTTTTTGACGTCCTTTTGCACCAAAAATGTCGGCGTTCCGGTTGTGGCGTCATTTTTGGGCGTCGCTTTTGTCTCCACATTATTTCAGTCTGATTTTTTCTTTGCTTCTGGTTACTAGAAGCTTGTTTATTGGCATTTTTTCCCATTCCTGAAACTGTCATTTAAGGAATTTGATCAATTTTGCTTTATATGTTGTTTTTTCTCTTACATATTGCAAGATGTCTCACGTTGCATCTGAGTCAGAAGATACTTCAGGAAAATCGCTGTCTAGTGCTGGAACTACCAAAGCTAAGTGTATCTGCTGTAAACTTTTGGTAGCTATTCCTCCGGCTGTTGTTTGTATTAATTGTCATGACAAACTTGTTAAAGCAGATAATATTTCCTTTAGTAATGTACCATTGCCTGTTGCAGTTCCCTCAACATCTAAGGTGCAGAATGTTCCTGATAACATAAGAGATTTTGTTTCTGAATCCATCAAGAAGGCTATGTCTGTTATTTCTCCTTCTAGTAAACATAAAAAATCTTTTAAAACTTCTCTCTACAGATGAATTTTTAAATGAACATCATCATTCTGATTCTGATGACTCTTCTGGTTCAGAGAATTCTGTCTCAGAGATTGATGCTGATAAATCTTCATATTTATTTAAAATGGAATTTATTCGTTCTTTACTTAAAGAAGTACTAATTGCTTTAGAAATAGAGGATTCTGGTCCTCTTGATACTAATTCTAAACGTTTAGATAAGGTGTTTAAATCTCCTGTGGTTATTCCAGAAGTTTTTCCTGTTCCTAATGCTATTTCTGAAGTAATTTCCAGAGAATGGGATAAATTGGGTAATTCATTTACTCCTTCTAAACGTTTTAAGCAATTATATCCTGTGCCGTCTGACAGATTAGAATTTTGGGACAAAATCCCTAAAGTTGATGGGGCTATTTCTACCCTTGCTAAACGTACTACTATTCCTACGTCAGATGGTACTTCGTTTAAAGATCCTTTAGATAGGAAAATTGAATCCTTTCTAAGAAAAGCTTATCTGTGTTCAGGTAATCTTCTTAGACCTGCTATATCTTTGGCTGATGTTGCTGCAGCTTCAACTTTTTGGTTGGAGACTTTAGCGCAACAAGTAACAGATCATGATTCTCATAATATTATTATTCTTCTTCAGCATGCTAATAATTTTATCTGTGATGCCATTTTTGATATTATCAGAGTTGATGTCAGGTTTATGTCTCTAGCTATTTTAGCTAGAAGAGCTTTATGGCTTAAAACTTGGAATGCTGATATGGCTTCTAAATCAACTCTACTTTCCATTTCTTTCCAGGGTAACAAATTATTTGGTTTTCAGTTGGATTCCATTATCTCAACTGTTACTGGTGGGAAAGGAACTTTTTTACCACAGGATAAAAAATCTAAGGGTAAAAACAGGGCTAATAATCGTTTTCGTTCCTTTCGTTTCAACAAAGAACAAAAGCCTGATCCTTCATCCTCAGGAGCAGTTTCAGTTTGGAAACCATCTCCAGTCTGGAATAAATCCAAGCCTTCTAGAAAGGCAAAGCCTGCTTCTAAGTCCACATGAAGGTGCGGCCCTCATTCCAGCTCAGCTGGTAGGGGGCAGGTTACGTTTTTTCAAAGAAATTTGGATCAATTCTGTTCACAATCTTTGGATTCAGGACATTGTTTCAGAAGGGTACAGAATTGGTTTCAAGATGAGACCTCCTGCAAAGAGATTTTTTCTTTCCCGTGTCCCAGTAAATCCAGTGAAAGCTCAAGCATTTCTTAATTGTGTTTCAGATCTAGAGTTGGCTGGAGTAATTATGCCAGTTCCAGTTCTGGAACAGGGGATGGGGTTTTATTCAAATCTCTTCATTGTACCAAAGAAGGAGAATTCCTTCAGACCAGTTCTGGATCTAAAAATATTGAATCGTTATGTAAGGATACCAACGTTCAAAATGGTAACTGTAAGGACTATCTTGCCTTTTGTTCAGGAAGGGCATTATATGTCCACAATAGATTTACAGGATGCTTATCTGCATATTCCGATTCATCCAGATCATTATCAGTTCCTGAGATTCTCTTTTCTGGACAAGCATTACCAGTTTGTGGCTCTGCCGTTTGGCCTAGCTACAGCTCCAAGAATTTTTACAAAAGTTCTCGGTGCCCTTCTGTCTGTAATCAGAGAACAGGGTATTGTGGTATTTCCTTATTTGGACGATATCTTGGTACTTGCTCAGTCTTTACATTTAGCAGAATCTCATACGAATCGACTTGTGTTGTTTCTTCAAGATCATGGTTGGAGGATCAATTTACCAAAAAGTTCATTGATTCCTCAGACAAGGGTAACTTTTCTGGGTTTCCAGATAGATTCAGTGTCCATGACTCTGTCTTTAACAGACAAGAGACGTCTAAAATTGATTTCAGCTTGTCGAAACCTTCAGTCACAATCATTCCCTTCGGTAGCCTTATGCATGGAAATTCTAGGTCTTATGACTGCTGCATCGGACGCGATCCCCTTTGCTCGTTTTCACATGCGACCTCTTCAGCTCTGTATGCTGAATCAATGGTGCAGGGATTACACAAAGATATCTCAATTAATATCTTTAAAACCGATTGTACGACACTCTCTAACGTGGTGGACACATCACCATCATTTAATTCAGGGGGCTTCTTTTGTGCTTCCGACCTGGACTGTAATTTCAACAGATGCAAGTCTCACAGGTTGGGGAGCTGTGTGGGGATCTCTGACGGCACAAGGAGTTTGGGAATCTCAGGAGGTGAGATTACAGATCAATATTTTGGAACTCCGTGCAATTTTCAGAGCTCTTCAGTCTTGGCCTCTTCTGAAGAGAGAATCATTCATTTGTTTTCAGACAGACAATGTCACAACTGTGGCATACATCAATCATCAAGGAGGGACTCACAGTCCTCTGGCTATGAAAGAAGTATCTTGAATTCTGGTTTGGGCGGAATCCAGCTCCTGTCTAATCTCTGCGGTTCATATCCCAGGTATAGACAATTGGGAAGCGGATTATCTCAGTCGCCAAACGTTACATCCGGGCGAATGGTCTCTTCACCCAGAGGTATTTCTTCAGATTGTTCAAATGTGGGGACTTCCAGAAATAGATCTGATGGCCTCTCATCTAAACAAGAAACTTCCCAGGTATCTGTCCAGATCCAGGGATCCTCAAGCGGAAGCAGTGGATGCATTGTCACTTCCTTGGAAGTATCATCCTGCCTATATCTTTCCGCCTCTAGTTCTTCTTCCAAGAGTAATCTCCAAGATTCTGAAGGAATGCTCGTTTGTTCTGCTGGTAGCTCCGGCATGGCCTCACAGGTTTTGGTATGCGGATCTTGTCCGGATGGCCTCTTGCCATCCGTGGACTCTTCCGCTACGACCAGACCTTCTGTCGCAAGGTCCTTTTTTCCATCAGGATCTCAAATCCTTAAATTTAAAGGTATGGAGATTGAACGCTTGATTCTTGGTCAAAGAGGTTTCTCTGACTCTGTGATTAATACTATGTTACAGGCTCGTAAATCTGTATCCAGAGAGATATATTATAGAGTCTGGAAGACTTATATTTCTTGGTGTCTTTCTCATCATTTTTCTTGGCATTCTTTTAGAATTCCAAGAATTTTACAGTTTCTTCAGGATGGTTTAGATAAAGGTTTGTCCGCAAGTTCCTTGAAAGGACAAATCTCTGCTCTTTCTGTTCTTTTTCACAGAAAGATTGCTAATCTTCCTGATATTCATTGTTTTGTACAAGCTTTGGTTCGTATAAAACCTGTCATTAAGTCAATTTCTCCTCCTTGGAGTTTGAATTTGGTTCTAGGGGCTCTTCAAGCTCCTCCGTTTGAACCTATGCATTCATTGGACATTAAATTACTTACTTGGAAAGTTTTGTTCCTTTTGGCAATCTCTTCTGCCAGAAGAGTTTCTGAATTATCTGCTCTTTCTTGTGAGTCTCCTTTTCTGATTTTTCATCAGGATAAGGCAGTGTTGCGAACTTCTTTCAAATTTTTACCTAAAGTTGTGAATTCCAACAACATTAGTAGAGAAATTGTGGTTCCTTCATTATGTCCTAATCCTAAGAATTCTAAGGAGAAATCGTTACATTCTTTGGATGTTGTTAGAGCTTTGAAATATTATGTTGAAGCTACTAAGTCTTTCCGAAAGACTTCTAGTTTATTTGTTATCTTTTCCGGTTCTAGAAAAGGCCAGAAAGCTTCTGCCATTTCTTTGGCATCTTGGTTGAAATCTTTAATTCATCTTGCCTATGTTGAGTCGGGTAAAACTCCGCCTCAAAGGATTACAGCTCATTCTACTAGGTCAGTTTCTACTTCCTGGGCGTTTAGGAATGAAGCTTCGATTGATCAGATTTGCAAAGCAGCAACTTGGTCCTCTTTGCATACTTTTACTAAATTCTACCATTTTGATGTATTTTCTTCTTCTGAAGCAGTTTTTGGTAGAAAAGTACTTCAGGCAGCGGTTTCAGTTTGAATCTTCTGCTTATGTTTTTCATTAAACTTTATTTTGGGTGTGGATTATTTTCAGCAGGAATTGGCTGTCTTTATTTTATCCCTCCCTCTCTAGTGACTCTTGCGTGGAAAGATCCACATCTTGGGTAATCATTATCCCATACGTCACTAGCTCATGGACTCTTGCTAATTACATGAAAGAAAACATAATTTATGTAAGAACTTACCTGATAAATTCATTTCTTTCATATTAGCAAGAGTCCATGAGGCCCACCCTTTTTTGTGGTGGTTATGATTTTTATATAAAGCACAATTATTCCAATTCCTTATTTTATATGCTTTCGCACTTTTTTATCACCCCACTTCTTGGCTATTCGTTAAACTGAATTGTGGGTGTGGTGAGGGGTGTATTTATAGGCATTTTGAGGTTTGGGAAACTTTGCCCCTCCTGGTAGGAATGTATATCCCATACGTCACTAGCTCATGGACTCTTGCTAATATGAAAGAAATGAATTTATCAGGTAAGTTCTTACATAAATTATGTTTTTCTGATTTTTCATCAGGATAAGGCAGTTTTGTGGATTTCATTTCAATTTTTACCTAAGGTTGTGAATTCTAACAACTTTAGTAGAGAAATTGTTGTCCCTTCCTTGTGTCCTAATCCTAAGAATTCTTTGGAAAGATCCTTACATTCTTTGGATTTGGTAAGAGCTTTGAAATATTATGTGGAAGCTACTAAAAATTTCAGGAAGACTTCCAGTCTATTTGTTTTATTTTCTGGTCCTAGGAAAGGTCAGAAAGCTTCTGCTATTTCCTTGGCTTCTTGGTTAAAACTTTTGATTCATCAAGCTTATTTGGAGTTGGGTCAGGCCCCGCCTCAGAGAATCACAGCTCATTCTACTAGATCAGTCTCCACTTCGTGGGCTTTTAAGAATGAAGCTTCAGTTGATCAGATTTGCAAAGCAGCAACTTGGTTCTCTTGGCATACATTTACTAAATTCTACCGTTTTGATGTTTTTGCTTCTTCAGAAGCAATTTTTGGTAGAAAAGTTCTTCAGGGAGCGGTTTCAGTTTGATTCTTCTGCTTTTGATTTAAGTTTTTTTCTTTCATTTATGAGAATAAACTTATTTTTTTGGGTTGTGGATTAATTTTTTCAGCGGAGAATGGCTGTTTTTATTTTTATCCCTCCCTCTCTAGTGACTCTTGCGTGGAGTTCCACATCTTGGGTATTGCTATCCCATATGTCACTAGCTTATGGACTCTTGCCAATTACATGAAAGAAAACATAATTTCTCCAACATAGGTGTGTCCGGTCCACGGCGTCATCCTTACTTGTGGGATATTCTCTTCCCCAACAGGAAATGGCAAAGAGCCCAGCAAAGCTGGTCACATGATCCCTCCTAGGCTCCGCCTACCCCAGTCATTCTCTTTGCCGTTGTACAGGCAACATCTCCACGGAGATGGCTTAGAGTTTTTTAGTGTTTAACTGTAGTTTTTTATTTATTCAATCAAGAGTTTGTTATTTTGAAATAGTGCTGGTATGTACTATTTACTCAGAAACAGAAAAGAGATGAAGATTTCTGTTTGTATGAGGAAAATGATTTTAGCAACCGTAACTAAAATCCATGGCTGTTCCACACAGGACTGTTGAGAGCAATTAACTTCAGTTGGGGGAACAGTGTGCAGTCTCTTGCTGCTTGAGGTATGACACATTCTAACAAGACGATGTAATGCTGGAAGCTGTCATTTTCCCTATGGGATCCGGTAAGCCATATTTATTACGATCGTAAATAAGGGCTTTACAAGGGCTTATTTAGACTGTAGACTTTTCTGGGCTAAATCGATTCATTATTAGCACATATTGAGCCTTGAGGAATCATTTTATCTGGGTATTTTGATATAATAATATCGGCAGGCACTGTATTAGACACCTTATTTCTTAGGGGCTTTCCCAAAGCATAAGCAGAGTCTCATTTTCGCGCCGGTGTGGCGCACTTGTTTTTGAGAGGCATGGCATGCAGTCGCATGTGAGAGGAGCTCTGATACTTAGAAAAGACTTTCTGAAGGCGTCATTTGGTATCGTATTCCCCTTTGGGCTTGGTTGGGTCTCAGCAAAGCAGATACCAGGGACTGTAAAGGGGTTAAAGCTTATAACGGCTCCGGTTCCGTTATTTTAAGGGTTAAAGCTTCCAAATTCGGTGTGCAATATTTTTAAGGCTTTAAGACACTGTGGTGAAAATTTTGTGATTTTTGAACAATTCCTTCATGTTTTTTCGCAATTGCAGTAACAAAGTGTGTTCAGTTTAAAATTTAAAGTGACAGTAACGGTTTTATTTTAAAACGTTTTTTGTACTTTCTTATCAAGTTTATGCCTGTTTAACATGTCTGAACTACCAGATAGACTGTGTTCTGAATGTGGGGAAGCCAGAATTCCTATTCATTTAAATAAATGTGATTTATGTGATAATGACAATGATGCCCAAGATGATTCCTCAAGTGAGGGGAGTAAGCATGGTACTGCATCATTCCCTCCTTCGTCTACACGAGTCTTGCCCACTCAGGAGGCCCCTAGTACATCTAGCGCGCCAATACTCCTTACTATGCAACAATTAACGGCTGTAATGGATAATTCTGTCAAAAACATTTTAGCCAAAATGAAACCTTGTCAGCGTAAGCGTGGCTGCTCTGTTTTAGTTACTGAAGAGCATGACGACGCTGATATTACTATCTCTGAAGGGCCCCTAATCCAGTTTGAGGGGGCCAGGGAGGTTTTGTCTGAGGGAGAAATTACTGATTCAGGGAACATTTCTCATCAGGCTGAATCTGATGTGATTACATTTAAATTTAAGTTGGAACATCTCCGCATTTTGCTTAAGGAGGTATTATCCACTCTGGATGATTGTGAAAAGTTGGTCATTCCAGAGAAACTATGTAAAATGGACAAGTTCCTAGAGGTGCCGGGGCTCCCAGAAGCTTTTCCTATACCCAAGCGGGTGGCGGACATTGTTAATAAAGAATGGGAAAGGCCCGGTATTCCTTTCGTCCCTCCCCCCATATTTAAAAAATTGTTTCCTATGGTCGACCCCAGAAAGGACTTATGGCAGTCAGTCCCCAAGGTCGAGGGAGCGGTTTCTACTTTAAACAAACGCACCACTATACCCATAGAGGATAGTTGTGCTTTTAAAGATCCTATGGATAAAAAATTAGAAGGTTTGCTTAAAAAGATGTTTGTTCAGCAGGGTTACCTTCTACAACCCATTTCATGCATTGTCCCTGTCACTACAGCTGCATATTTCTGGTTTGATGAACTGATTAAGGTGCTTGATAGTGATTCTCCTCCTTATGAGGAGATTATGGACAGAATCAATGCTCTCAAATTGGCTAATTCTTTCACTCTAGACGCCACTTTGCAAGTGGCTAGGTTAGCGGCTAAGAATTCTGGGTTTGCTATTGTGGCGCGCAGAGCGCTTTGGTTGAAATCTTGGTCGGCTGATGCGTCTTCCAAGAACAAGTTACTAAACATTCCTTTCAAGGGGAAAACGCTGTTTGGCCCTGACTTGAAAGAGATTATCTCTGATATCACTGGGGGTAAGGGCCACGCCCTTCCTCAGGATAGGCCTTTCAAGGCAAAAAATAGACCTAATTTTCGTCCCTTTCGTAAAAACGGACCAGCCCAAAGTGCTACGTCCTCTAAGCAAGAGGGTAATACTTCTCAAGCCAAGCCAGCTTGGAGACCAATGCAAGGCTGGAACAAGGGAAAGCAGGCCAAGAAACCTGTCACTGCTACCAAGACAGCATGAAATATTGGCCCCCGATCCGGGACCGGATCTGGTGGGGGGCAGACTCTCTCTCTTCGCTCAGGCTTGGGCAAGAGATGTTCTGGATCCTTGGGCGCTAGAAATAGTCTCCCAGGGTTATCTTCTGGAATTCAAGGGACTTCCCCCAAGGGGGAGGTTCCACAGGTCTCAGTTGTCTTTAGACCACATAAAAAGACAGGCGTTCTTACATTGTGTAGAAGACCTGTTAAAAATGGGAGTGATTCATCCTGTTCCATTAAGAGAACAAGGGACGGGGTTCTACTCCAATCTGTTCATAGTTCCCAAAAAAGAGGGAACGTTCAGACCAATCTTAGATCTCAAGATCTTAAACAAATTTCTCAAGGTCCCATCTTTCAAGATGGAAACCATTCGAACTATCCTTCCTTCCATCCAGGAAGGTCAATTCATGACCACGGTGGATTTAAAGGATGCGTATCTACATATTCCTATCCACAAGGAACATCATCGGTTCCTAAGGTTTGCATTCCTGGACAAACATTACCAGTTTGTGGCGCTTCCTTTCGGATTAGCCACTGCTCCAAGGATTTTCACAAAGGTACTAGGGTCCCTTCTAGCGGTGCTAAGACCAAGGGGCATTGCAGTAGTACCTTACCTG
Organism: Bombina bombina; assembly: GCF_027579735.1. Taxonomy (NCBI): domain Eukaryota; kingdom Metazoa; phylum Chordata; class Amphibia; order Anura; family Bombinatoridae; genus Bombina; species Bombina bombina. The sequence goes on from NC_069504.1 coordinate 1,088,526,805, forward strand.
GACGACATTCTGATTCAAGCGTCGTCCCTCCCTCAAGCAAAGGCTCACACGGACATCGTCCTGGCCTTTCTCAGATCTCACGGCTGGAAAGTGAACGTGGAAAAGAGTTCTCTATCCCCGTCAACAAGGGTTCCCTTCTTGGGAACAATTATAGACTCCTCAGAAATGAGGATTTTTCTAACAGAGGCCAGAAAAACAAAACTTCTGGACTCTTGTCGGATACTTCATTCCGTTCCTCTTCCTTCCGTAGCTCAGTGCATGGAAGTGATCGGGTTGATGGTAGCGGCAATGGACATAGTTCCTTTTGCGCGCATTCATCTAAGACCATTACAACTGTGCATGCTCAGTCAGTGGAATGGGGACTATACAGACTTGTCTCCAAAGATACAAGTAAATCAGAGGACCAGAGACTCACTCCGTTGGTGGCTGTCCCTGGACAACCTGTCACAAGGGATGACATTCCGCAGACCAGAGTGGGTCATTGTCACGACCGACGCCAGTCTGATGGGCTGGGGCGCGGTCTGGGGATCCCTGAAAGCTCAGGGTCTTTGGTCTCGGGAAGAATCTCTTCTACCGATAAATATTCTGGAACTGAGAGCGATATTCAATGCTCTCAAGGCTTGGCCTCAGCTAGCGAGGACCAAGTTCATACGGTTTCAATCAGACAACATGACGACTGTTGCGTACATCAACCATCAGGGGGGAACAAGGAGTTCCCTAGCGATGGAAGAAGTGACCAAGATTATTCTATGGGCGGAGTCTCACTCCTGCCACCTGTCTGCTATCCACATCCCGGGAGTGGAAAATTGGGAAGCGGATTTTCTGAGTCGTCAGACATTGCATCCGGGGGAGTGGGAACTCCATCCGGAAATCTTTGCCCAAGTCACTCAGCTGTGGGGCATTCCAGACATGGATCTAATGGCCTCTCGTCAGAACTTCAAAGTTCCCTGCTACGGGTCCAGATCCAGGGATCCCAAGGCGGCTCTAGTGGATGCACTAGTAGCACCTTGGACCTTCAAACTAGCTTATGTGTTCCCGCCGTTTCCTCTCATCCCCAGGCTGGTAGCCAGGATCAATCAGGAGAGGGCGTCGGTGATCTTGATAGCTCCTGCGTGGCCACGCAGGACTTGGTATGCAGATCTGGTGAATATGTCATCGGCTCCACCTTGGAAGCTACCTTTGAGACGAGACCTTCTTGTTCAGGGTCCGTTCGAACATCCGAATCTGGTTTCACTCCAGCTGACTGCTTGGAGATTGAACGCTTGATTTTATCGAAGCGAGGATTCTCAGATTCTGTTATCGATACTCTTGTTCAGGCCAGAAAGCCTGTAACTAGAAAGATTTACCACAAAATTTGGAAAAAATATATCTGTTGGTGTGAATCTAAAGGATTCCCTTGGGACAAGGTTAAGATTCCTAGGATTCTATCCTTCCTTCAAGAAGGATTGGAAAAAGGATTATCTGCAAGTTCCCTGAAGGGACAGATTTCTGCCTTGTCGGTGTTACTTCACAAAAAGTTGGCAGCTGTGCCAGATGTTCAAGCCTTTGTTCAGGCTCTGGTTAGAATCAAGCCTGTTTACAAACCTTTGACTCCTCCTTGGAGTCTCAATTTAGTTCTTTCAGTTCTTCAGGGGGTTCCGTTTGAACCCTTACATTCCGTTGATATTAAGTTATTATCTTGGAAAGTTTTGTTTTTAGTTGCAATTTCTTCTGCTAGAAGAGTTTCAGAATTATCTGCTCTGCAGTGTTCTCCTCCTTATCTGGTGTTCCATGCAGATAAGGTGGTTTTACGTACTAAACCTGGTTTTCTTCCAAAAGTTGTTTCTAACAAAAACATTAACCAGGAGATTATCGTACCTTCTCTGTGTCCGAAACCAGTTTCAAAGAAGGAACGTTTGTTGCACAATTTGGATGTTGTTCGCGCTCTAAAATTCTATTTAGATGCTACAAAGGATTTTAGACAAACATCTTCCTTGTTTGTTGTTTATTCCGGTAAAAGGAGAGGTCAAAAAGCAACTTCTACCTCTCTCTCTTTTTGGATTAAAAGCATCATCAGATTGGCTTACGAGACTGCCGGACGGCAGCCTCCCGAAAGAATCACAGCTCATTCCACTAGGGCTGTGGCTTCCACATGGGCCTTCAAGAACGAGGCTTCTGTTGATCAGATATGTAGGGCAGCGACTTGGTCTTCACTGCACACTTTTACCAAATTTTACAAGTTTGATACTTTTGCTTCTTCTGAGGCTATTTTTGGGAGAAAGGTTTTGCAAGCCGTGGTGCCTTCCATTTAGGTGACCTGATTTGCTCCCTCCCTTCATCCGTGTCCTAAAGCTTTGGTATTGGTTCCCACAAGTAAGGATGACGCCGTGGACCGGACACACCTATGTTGGAGAAAACAGAATTTATGTTTACCTGATAAATTTCTTTCTCCAACGGTGTGTCCGGTCCACGGCCCGCCCTGGTTTTTTAATCAGGTCTGATATTTTATTTTCTTTAACTACAGTCACCACGGTACCATATGGTTTCTCCTATGCAAATATTCCTCCTTAACGTCGGTCGAATGACTGGGGTAGGCGGAGCCTAGGAGGGATCATGTGACCAGCTTTGCTGGGCTCTTTGCCATTTCCTGTTGGGGAAGAGAATATCCCACAAGTAAGGATGACGCCGTGGACCGGACACACCGTTGGAGAAAGAAATTTATCAGGTAAACATAAATTCTGTTTTATGTTAGAACTTACCTGATAAATTAATTTCTTTCATATTGGCAAGAGTCCATGAGGCCCACCCCTTTTTATGGTGGGTATGATTTTCGTATAAAGCACAATTATTTCCAAATTTCTTTTGTTGATGCTTTCTACTCCTTTCTCTATCGCCCCACTGCTTGGCTATTCGTTAAACTGAATTGTGGGTGTGGTGAGGGGTGTATTTATAGGCATTTTGAGGTTTGGGAAACTGTGCTCCTCCAGGTAGGATTGTATATCCCATATGTCACTAGCCCATGGACTCTTGCCAATATGAAAGAAATTAATTTTATCAGGTAAGTTCTTACATAAATGGTTTTTCTCCAACATAGGTGTGTCCGGTCCACGGCGTCATCCTTACTTGTGGGATATTCTCTTCCCCAACAGGAAATGGCAAAGAGCCCAGCAAAGCTGGTCACATGATCCCTCCTAGGCTCCGCCTACCCCAGTCATTCTCTTTGCCGTTGTACAGGCAACATCTCCACGGAGATGGCTTATTGTTTTTTAGTGTTTAACTAGCTTATGTGTTCCCGCCGTTTCCTCTCATCCCCAGGCTGGTAGCCAGGATCAATCAGGAGAGGGCGTCGGTGATCTTGATAGCTCCTGCGTGGCCACGCAGGACTTGGTATGCAGATCTGGTGAATATGTCATCGGCTCCACCTTGGAAGCTACCTTTGAGACGAGACCTTCTTGTTCAGGGTCCGTTCGAACATCCGAACCTGGTTTCACTCCAGCTGACTGCTTGGAGATTGAACGCTTGATCTTATCGAAGCGAGGGTTCTCAGATTCTGTTATCGATACTCTGGTTCAGGCCAGAAAGCCTGTAACTAGAAAGATTTACCACAAAATTTGGAAAAAATATATCTGTTGGTGTGAATCTAAAGGATTCCCTTGGGATAAGGTTAAGATTCCTAAGATTCTATCCTTCCTTCAAGAAGGATTGGAAAAAGGATTATCTGCAAGTTCCCTGAAGGGACAGATTTCTGCCTTGTCTGTGTTACTTCACAAAAAGCTGGCAGCTGTGCCAGATGTTCAAGCCTTTGTTCAGGCTCTGGTTAGAATTAAGCCTGTTTACAAACCTTTGACTCCTCCTTGGAGTCTCAATTTAGTTCTTTCAGTTCTTCAGGGGGTTCCGTTTGAACCCTTACATTCCGTTGATATTAAGTTATTATCTTGGAAAGTTTTGTTTTTAGTTGCAATTTCTTCTGCTAGAAGAGTTTCAGAATTATCTGCTCTGCAGTGTTCTCCTCCTTATCTGGTGTTCCATGCAGATAAGGTGGTTTTACGTACTAAACCTGGTTTTCTTCCAAAAGTTGTTTCTAACAAAAACATTAACCAGGAGATTATCGTACCTTCTCTGTGTCCGAAACCAGTTTCAAAGAAGGAACGTTTGTTGCACAATTTGGATGTTGTTCGCGCTCTAAAATTCTATTTAGATGCTACAAAGGATTTTAGACAAACATCTTCCTTGTTTGTTGTTTATTCCGGTAAAAGGAGAGGTCAAAAAGCAACTTCTACCTCTCTCTCTTTTTGGATTAAAAGCATCATCAGATTGGCTTACGAGACTGCCGGACGGCAGCCTCCCGAAAGAATCACAGCTCATTCCACTAGGGCTGTGGCTTCCACATGGGCCTTCAAGAACGAGGCTTCTGTTGATCAGATATGTAGGGCAGCGACTTGGTCTTCACTGCACACTTTTACCAAATTTTACAAGTTTGATACTTTTGCTTCTTCTGAGGCTATTTTTGGGAGAAAGGTTTTGCAAGCCGTGGTGCCTTCCATTTAGGTGACCTGATTTGCTCCCTCCCTTCATCCGTGTCCTAAAGCTTTGGTATTGGTTCCCACAAGTAAGGATGACGCCGTGGACCGGACACACCTATGTTGGAGAAAACAGAATTTATGTTTACCTGATAAATTACTTTCTCCAACGGTGTGTCCGGTCCACGGCCCGCCCTGGTTTTTTTAATCAGGTCTGATAATTTATTTTCTTTAACTACAGTCACCACGGTACCATATGGTTTCTCCTATGCTAATATTCCTCCTTAACGTCGGTCGAATGACTGGGGTAGGCGGAGCCTAGGAGGGATCATGTGACCAGCTTTGCTGGGCTCTTTGCCATTTCCTGTTGGGGAAGAGAATATCCCACAAGTAAGGATGACGCCGTGGACCGGACACACCGTTGGAGAAAGTAATTTATCAGGTAAACATAAATTCTGTTTTTTCTTTCATGATTCAGATAGAGCATGCAATTTTAAGAAACATTTTAATTTACTCATATTATCAACTTTTCTTCGTTCTATTGCTATCTTTATTTAAAAAGCAGGAATGTGATGCATAGGAGCCAGACCATTTTTGGTTGAGAACCTGGGTTATGCTTGCTTATTGGTGGGTAAATGTAAGCCTCCAATAAGCAAGCTCTATCCATGGTGCTGAACCTAAAATGGGCTGGCTGCTAAGATTTACACTCCTGTTTTTTAAAATAAAGATAGAGAACAAAGAAAAATAGGAGTACAATAGAAAGTTACTTACAATTTCATGCTCTATATGAAAGAAAAATGTTGGGTTCAGTGTCCCTTTAAGTCCACATATATTCTTATTACATATTAATTGCATATTTAAATATGCTGCAAATAATTTTGGTACTAAATATTAATTGGGATCTTAGTCACACAATATGGCCATATTCTGCTCTGCCAGTCACCACTTACAAGGTGTCCTAGGATTGACTGGTCCTAACACTATACAGTTAAGCCATGCTGGGCTGAATCATTCGATTCTAATATTAAATACAGAATTCCAACACTGCAGTTCTATGCCTCAAATCATGACTGCACAGAATGAAACTCCCTATCGAATGTTTCAGCCCAGTAAGGCTAATCTGTATATGTATGTATGTATGTGTGTAAATGTATGTATGTGTGTGTGTATATATATATATATGTGTGTGTGTGTGTGTGTGTGTGTGTGTGTATATGTGTATATCTATATATCTATATATATATATAGCTATATCTCTAGTAGGGCTGCAACTAACTATTATTTTCATAATCGATTAATCGGCCGATTATTTTTTCGACTAATCGGATAAAAAATAAATAAATATTTTTTTCCTATATTTAAAGTAAAATCCACATACTGAGTGTTATAAATATAAAGTTCAGACTAAAACTTTACAACTTTACATTAACACAACTGTTGGTTCAATTGAGCAGCAGAACAAATTTTTATAATTAAGCAAAACAAAACCACAAACTTTTTGAAGAGAGGTAGAACTAGTAAGAGGTAGACTGCCACTGTTTATAACATTCTGTAATTCACTCTTTCAGAAATTTCGCATTGAAATGCAAAAATGTCAACATGTCCACATGCTCCTGACTGAGGCTGGCTCTCTTTTGCAGCTATTTTGCCTGCAGCAGAGAAGAGGCATTCAGATGGTGTTGAGGTGCCTGAGATGCATAAGTAGGGTTTTTGCCAATTTCACCAAGGTGGGCTGTTTATCTTAGTTAGCTCTCCACCAATGCAAGGGGCCTCTTAATAAAGTAAGCCTGGACTTCATTCTGACATAAAAATATTTTGAATATCAGTATGCAATGGTAAACAACCAGCTATAAGGTGGTGGGGGGGAATATCTAGTCCCCTCTTAAAATAACAGATATATACTTACAGAGGTTGAATTTGGTACATATTACAATTTATTAAAAAATATTTAAAAAAAGGCTAAAGGCTATATATCAGTAACAGGAAACAGCCTTACACATTTATCTATAGAGTACATATAATCAGCAATATAAAGTGATCCACTAAAATTGTGTAAACATTTAATAATGACATCAGTTCATATAACAAATGCCATCAATCTAGGGCACGGTGTTAATAACAAGATCAGCACTATATCATGCAAAGCATATACCCAAATCACCTGATTTAATATAAACAATCTAAATGTCACATATTTTATTTATGGGTTGCACATAAGACAGGAGTAGTTGTAAACTTAAAAAAAAACTTAGTGTTCTGAACAAGTGAAAAGTAAAACGTCTGTAGATGTCCTTTAGTCTAAGGGCATAACCATAAAACACAATATCATGTGGAGCTCATTGGAGTAAAGCAGCTAGTTCTGTGCAAAGACAGACTAATTGCAAACCAACTAATCGATTATGAGATTCGTTGACAACTATTTTCATAATCGATTATGCCGATTAGTTGTTGCAGCTCTAACAGCTAGGGAGTTTCATTCTTTTACAATACACATATAACACAAATGTTTTATAAGGCCATTAAACTGTAAATGCTTTCTAGATATGTTGTATTCATACTCATTACGTTTCAATATGTAAAGAATAACATTGAAGTTTATTTTTGTTGCTGCCTTACTATAAAATGCATCTGAAAATTTGCTTGTATCACCTTCTCGCAGGAGAGGTTTGGGTTAATACTATTGTTTACATTTCTGTGTATTAGTGTTTTACTCCCTCTTACCTTGTTTCTCTAGTTGTTTGCTACCGTAAGGTGGAGTATCAGTTTTGCATTATCATGTTAGAAATAACATTCACACCTAAGCTTCCTAGTATGCCCACTGCTATTGCAATGAATATTTTTGTGCATTTATAAACTTATATATTTAGCTATTAGATAAAGGAATTTATTTATGTTTGTTTTATGATTCTGAAAAAGCATTCAGTTTCATAAAACTTTTAAATTTACTTTATACTTTTAGTATCTTTTGTTGAAGAACCAACAATGCAGTACTGGGAGCTATTTGTACACATTGTCAATGACGAGGCATATATGTGCATCCACCAATCATCAGCTAACTCCCAGTAGTGCCTTGCTGCTCCTGAGCTTACCTAAGTATGCTTTCAACAAAGGATAACAAGAGAATTAAGCAAATTATATTATAGAAGTAAACTGGAAATTTTGTTAAAATTGCATGCTCTGTTTGAACCATGAACGTTTAATTTCTTTCCTAAGATATGGAGAGTCCACAACGTCATTCAATTACTAATGGGAATATCACTCCTGGCCAGCAGGAGGAGGCAAAGAGCACCACAGCAAAGCTGTTAAAGGGACAGTCAAGGCCAAAATAAACTTTCATGATTCAGATAGAGCATGTAATTTTAAATAATTTTCCAATTTACTTTTATCACCAATTTCGCTTTGTTATTCTTGGTATTCTTAGTTGAAAGCTTAACCTAGGAGGTTCATATGCTAATTTCTTAGACCTTGAAGCCCACCTCTTTCAGATTGCATTTTAACAGTTTTTCACCACTAGAGGGTGTTAGTTCACGTATTTCATATAGATAACACTGTGCTTGTGCATGAGAAGTTATCTGGGAGTAGGCACTGATTGGCTAGACTGCAAGTCTGTCAAAAGAACTGAAAAAAGGGGCAGTTTGCAGAGGCTTAGATACAAGATAATCACAGAGGTTAAAAGTATATTATTATAAATGTGTTAGTTATGCAAAACTGGGAAATGGGTAATAAAGGGATTATCTATCTTTTAAAACAATAAAATTTCTGGTGTAGACTGTCCCTTTAAGTGTCACTCCCCTACCCATAATCCCCAGTCATTCTCTTTTCCTCTGTCAATGGAGGAGGTCAAGTTTGATGTCTTAAGAAATGAATTCCTTTTTCGGGTACTTTTCTCTGCAAGCAAGGATTTGGGTTTAGCTGAGTCCACGTCAATCTCTTCAGTAGAGTAGTGGTGGCTTTAAAGCAGTTAGGAAGTTGTGAGGTAGTCCTTGCTTTGTATCCTAACACATTGCTGCTCATGGTACAGAAAGCCAGAGTTTGGTACTCTGTTCTTTCTTTTTCTACAGGTCTCTGTAAGGAGTATGTTTCCTTTCACGCCTTGTGAGCTGTCTTCCTGCCGGACAGCTAGACTGCAGGTAAGTGCTTTTGTCTTCTAGGTCTTAAAGACTTGCACTTCAGAAGAATGTCATATGCAGTAGATGGGGACATTTTTAAAATCCTTTTATACAGGATTTTCTTTGGCATTGGGCAGGCACATTATGTATGTTGAGACTAGGGGTTAATCCTCCCTTTATTGGGACTTTTTTTTTCCCCTTTGGGCTCATTTTGTTCAAATACTTATTATATATTAGTATATATTAGTATGTGTGTGGCTTAAAGGGACATTGAACCCAATTTTTTTTCTTTTGTGATTCAGATAGAGCATGCAATTTTAAGCAACTTTCTAATTTACTTCTATTAATTTTTCTTTGTTCTCTAGCTATCTTTATTTGAAAAAGAAGGCATCTAAGCTTTTTTTTGCTTCAGTACTCTGGACAGCAATTTTTTAATTGGTGGATGAATTTATCCACCAATCAGCAAGAACAACCCAGGTTGTTCACCAAAAATGGGCCGGCATCTAAACTTAGATTCTTGCATTTCAAATAACGATAGCAAGAGTATGAAGAACATTTGATAATAGGAGTAAATTAGAAAGTTGCTTAAAATTTAATGCTCTATCTGAATCATGAAATATAATTTTTGGGTTCAGTGTCCCTTTAAGTTTCTTTCATGTAATTGGCAAGAGTCCATGAACTAGTGATGTATGGGATATACAATCTTACCAGGAGGGGCAAAGTTTCCCAAACCTCAAAATGCCTATAAATACACCCCTCACCACACCCACTATTCAGTTTTACAAACTTTGCCTCCTATGGAGGTGGTGAAGTAAGTTTGTGCTTAGATTCTACATTGATATGCGCTTCTCAGCATTTTGAAGCCCGATTCCTCTCAGAGTACATCGAATGTCATAGGGTTTTGAAGGGAGTATCGCCTACTAAATGCAATTGTTTTCCTCACGGGAGATCTATTTCATAGGTTCTCTGTTATCGGTCGTAGAGATTAATCTCCTACCTCCCTTATTCAGATCGACGATATATTCTCATATTCCATTACCTCTACTGATAACTGTTTCAGTACTGGTTTGGCTATCTGCTATATGTGGATGGGTGTCTTTTGGCATGTATGTTTTCATTACTTAAGACACTCTCAGCTATGGTTTGGCACTTCATGTATTAATATAAAGTTCTAAATATATGCATTGTACTTATATTTGCCATGAGTCAAGTTTATGTATATTTCCTTTTGCAGACTGTCAGTTTCATATTTGGGAAAAGCATATTTAGTCTTTTTTCTATTGACTGTTTTCTCTTTAAATTTCGCGGGTAAAATTAGGCTTGCGAGGGTGCAAAATGCCGAAGTTTATTGCGTCATTCTTGGTGCGAGAATTTTTTGGTGCGAAGTGTCGTCCAATTATGCAAATTCGTCATTTCCGGCGTCTTAGTTGATGCCGAGTTCCTTGCACAAGGCTGCATCGTCAATGACGCGAGTGTGTTATTTCCGGATTTTGTTAGTGCCAAAAAAATTTCAGTTACGTTGTGCGTCATACTTAACGCCAAATAATTTCATTATTTAAAACCCCATTCCTATGTGCCTCTGGCCTTTTTCTATGTCAGAGGGCTATGCTGTTTGCATTTTTTTCCCATTCCTGAAACTGCCATATAAGGAAATTGATAATTTTACTTTATATGTTGTTTTTTCTCTTACATTTGCAAGATGTCTCAATCTGATCCTGTCTCAGAAACCACTGTTGGAACCCTGCTGCCTGATAACAGTTCTACCAAAACTAAGTGCATTTGTTGTAAATTTGTGGAGATTATATCTCCAGCTGTGGTATGTAATAGTTGTCATGATAAGCTTTTACATGCAGAGAATGTGTCCATCAGTAATAGTACTATGCCTGTTGTTCCTTCAATGTACAAGATATACCTGTGAATTTAAAAGATGTTATTGCTGATGGCTTTGTCTGCCATCCCGCCTTCTAATAAACGTAAAAGGTGTTTTAAAACTTCTCATAAAGTTGATGAAATTTCTAATGACCGACAACATACTGATTTATCCTCATCTGACGAGGATCTATCTGATTCAGAAGATCCTTTCTCAGATATTGACACTGACAAATCTACTTATTTATTTAAAATGAGGTATATTCATTCGTTCCTTGTTAAAAGAAGTGTTGATTACATTGGATTTTGAGGAAACTAGTCCTCTTGATATTAAAACTAGTAAACGTTTAAATTCTGTTTATAAACCTTCTGTGGTTACTCCAGAGATTTTTCCAGTTCCTGATGCTATTTCTGATATGATTTCTAAGGAATGGAATAGGCCTGGTGGTACTTTTATTCCTTCTTCAAGGTTTAAAAAAAGCGTATCCTTTGCCAGCAGTTAGATTGGAGTTTTGGGAAAAGATCCCCAAAGTTGATGGGGCTATTTCTACTCTTGCTAAACGTACTACTATTCCTATGGAAGATAGTACTTCTTTTAAAGACCCTTTAGATAGGAAATTTAATCTTATCTAAGGAAAACTTATTTATATTTTGGTCATCTCCTCAGGTCTGCCATTTCTATGGCTGATGTTGCAGCTGCATCAACTTTTTGGTTGGAAAGTTTAGCGCAACAGGAAAGAGATCCTGATTTGTCTAGCATTGTTTGCTTGCTTCAACATGCTAATCATTTTATTTGTGATGCCATTTTTTTTATATCAAAATTGCTGTTAAATCTATATCTTTAGCTATTTTAGCTAGAAGAGCTTTGTGGCTTAAATATTGGAATGCTGACATGGTATCTAAGTCTAGATTACTATCTCTTTCCAAGGTAATAAGTTATTTGGTTCTCAGTTGGATTCAATAATTTCAACTGTCACTGGGGGGAAGGGAGTTTTTTGCCTCAGGATAAAAGACCTAAGCGTAAATCTAAAGCGTCTAACAGCTTTCGTTCCTTTCGACAAAATAAGGAACAGAAACCTAATCCTTCACCCAAAGAATCTGGTTCCAATTGGAAACCTTCAAGTTGAAGTAAATCCAAACTGTTTAAGAAACCAAAGCCAGCCCCCAAGTCTGCATGAAGGTGCGGCCCTCATTGCAGCTCAGCTGGTAGGGGTCAGATTAAGATTCTTCCAAAACATTTGGGCAGATTCTGTCCAAAATCATTGGATTCAGAGTATTGTATCTTAAGGGTTCCAAATAGGATTCAGAGTAAGACCTCCTGTGAGAAGGTTTTTTCTCTCACGCATCCCAGTAAATCCAGAAAATTCTTTCAGGCCAGTTCTGGATCTGAAAATTTTGAATCGTTATGTAAGAGTGCCAACTTTCAAAATGGTGACTATAAGGACTATTCTGCCTTTTGTTTAGCAAGGGCATTATATGTCCACAATAGGATGCTTATCTTCATATTCCGATTCATCCAGACCATTATCAGTTTCTGAGATTCTCTTTTCTAGACAAGCATTACCAATTTGTTGCTCTTCCGTTTGGCCTAGCGGCAGCTCCAAGAATCTTTTCGAAGTTTCTCTGTGCCCTACTCTGTAATCAGGACAGGGTATTGCGGTATTTCCTTATTTGGATGATATCTTGGTACTAGCTCAGTCTTTACATTCTGCAGAATCTCACATGAATCAACTAGTGTTGTTTCTTCAAAGACATGGTTGGAGGATCAATTTACCAAAAAGTTTTTGATTCCTCATGTCAGTATATGGCAGGGTTATAATACAATATATTTAATTATTCATTAAAATAAAACGCACATACAAAACCATAAAATTAATGTAAATTCTTAAATTCTTTGTTAGTTAAAATTTATAGACACATTAAAATATATTTGTAAGCAGAAACCTGCCAGTGGACGGTCAGCTCTCTCCCAATGTTTTGCAAAACTTACCTTCAAAACAAGACATAGCAGTCATTGTCCGCTCTAGCATCAGAGAAGAGCTGGCAGAGTTGAAAACAAGATATCCATACGCTGGCTTTCAGGTTGAAACCTTGGAAAGCAATCAAGATATCATTAAAGAAGACATCAATCAACTGACAGAACAATTAACCTCTCAGCAAGAGACTATCCTCTCCTCTCTCTCCAAGATAAACTTGATGATCTGTAAAACCGAAGCAGACGCAAAAATATGCGTATTAGGGGAGTACCTGAATCAGTGCTGCCAAGAGACTTTCCTGTTTATCTCCAGGACTTGTTCCGTCATCTAAAAGATCCCTCTCACATGGATGACATTCCTGGGGTCAGAGCTCACAGAACCCTGAGACCAAAGCCACCGGACTCAGCCCCACCAAGGGACATCGTGATCCGCCTCAAGAACTTTCAGGAGAAGGAAATGCTCCTGAATCAAGCCCGCAAAATCCAACCTGTGAGGTTCAGGAGCAATGTCTTGCAGTTCTTCCAGGATTTGTCGACTCGCACTCTACAATACAGGAAGGAATTTTCATAATATTTATGCTCCTCACACAAATCAAACCACTTTCTTTAAATCATATTCAAGAGAACACTGGCTATCACTAAAGGCCTATTGTATTTAGCCGGAGACTTCAACACCCTACTACAACCGCTAAAAGGTAGCTCCAACCCTAACATACAAATATCCAAAAAAGTTACCACCACTCTGTGGAACGGTCTGAAGGACCTTAACCTATATGACACATGGAGATTCATTCACCATGATAAGAGACTACACCTTTTTCTCGCATCCAAATAAATCTTATAGTAGACTGGATTATGTACTTACCAACCAAAAAGGCCTAACACACTTACATTGCAGTGATATCTCACCCACATCGTGGTCAGACCACTCAGCTGTTAAAATAAAATTTCTTTTACAAGATGTGACGGGTCCACGGATTTCATCCTTACTTATGGGATATCGCCTCCTGGTCAGCAGGAGGAGGCAAAGAGCTCCACAGCAGAGCTGCATAAATAGCTCCTCCCTTCCCCCGCAACCCAGTCATTCTCTTTGCCTGTGTTAGCGACAGGAAAGAGGTAAAGTGAGGTGCTAGTTTAGAATTCTTCAATCAAGAGGTTTTTCTTTCATGTAATTAACAAGAGTCCATGAGCTAGTGACGTATGGGATATACATTCCTACCAGGAGGGGCAAAGTTTCCCAAACCTTAAAATGCCTATAAATACACCCCTCACCACACCCACAAATCAGTTTTACAAACTTTGCCTCCAAGGGAGGTGGTGAAGTAAGTTTGTGCTAGATTCTACGTTGATATGCGCTCCGCAGCAAGTTGGAGCCCGGTTTTCCTCTCAGCGTGCAGTGAATGTCAGAGGGATGTGAAGAGAGTATTGCCTATTGAATGCAGTGATCTCCTTCTACGGGGTCTATTTCATAAGGTTCTCTGTTATCGGTCGTAGAGATTCATCTCTTACCTCCCTTTTCAGATCGACGATATACTCTTATATTTACCATTTCCTCTACTGATTCTCGTTTCAGTACTGGTTTGGCTTTCTACAAACATGTAGATGAGTGTCCTGGGGTAAGTAAGTCTTATTTTCTGTGACACTCTAAGCTATGGTTGGGCACTTTATTTATAAAGTTCTAAATATATGTATTCAAACATTTATTTGCCTTGACTCAGAATGTTCAACTTTCCTTATTTCCAGACAGTCAGTTTCATATTTGGGATTATGCATTGAATTATCATATTTTTTCTTACCTCAAAAATTTGACTTTTTTCCCTGTGGGCTGTTAGGCTCGCGGGGGCTGAAAATGCTTCATTTTATTGCGTCATTCTTGGCGCGGACTTTTTTGGCGCAAAAATTCTTTTCCGTTTCCGGCGTCATACGTGTCGCCGGAAGTTGCGTCATTTTTTGACGTTATTTTGCGTCAAAGATGTCGGCGTTCCGGATGTGGCGTCATTTTTGGCGCCAAAAGCATTTAGGCGCCAAATAATGTGGGCGTCTTTTTTGGCGCTAAAAAATATGGGCGTCATTTTTGTCTCCACATTATTTAAGTCTCATTATTTATTGCTTCTGGTTGCTAGAAGCTTGTTCACTGGCATTTTTTTCCCATTCCTGAAACTGTCATTTAAGGAATTTGATCAATTTTGCTTTATATGTTTTTTTTTTTTACATATTGCAAGATGTTCCACGTTGCAACTGAGTCAGAAGATACTACAGGAAAATCACTGCACAGTGCTGGAGCTACCAAGCTAAGTCTGCTATAAACTTTTGGTATCTGTTTTCTCCAGCTGTTATTTGTATTGCATGTCATGTCAAACTTATTAATGCAGATAAAATTTCCTTTAGTACTGTTACATTACCTGTTGCTGTCCGTCAACATCTAATTTTCAGAGTGTTCCTGATAACATAAGAGATTTTATTTTTTAAATCCATTAAGAAGGTTATGTCTGTTATTTCTCCTTCTAGTATACATAAAAGTCTTTTAAAACTTCTCTTTTTTTCAGATGAATTTTTAAATGAACATCATCATTCTGATACTGATAATGGTTCTTCTGGTTCAGAGGTTTCTGTCTCAGAGGTTGATGCTGATAAATCTTTGTATTTGTTCAAGATGGAATTTATTCGTTCTTTACTTAAAGAAGTGTTATTTGCATTAGAAATAGAGGATTCTGGTCCTCTTGATACTAAATGTAAACGTTTAAATAAGGTTTTTAAATCTCCTGTAGTTATTCCAGAAGTGTTTTATCTCCCTGATGCTATTTCTGAAGTAATTTCCAGGGAATGGAATAATTTGGGTAATTTATTTACTCCTTCTAGACGTTTAAGCAAATTATATCCTGTGCCATCTGACAGATTAGAGTTTTTTGGGACAAAAATCCCTAAGGTTATGGGGCTGTCTCTACTCCTGCTAATGTACTACTATTCCTATGGCAGATAGTACTTCATTTAAGGATCCTTTAGATAGGAAAATTGAATCTTTTCTAAGAAAAGCTTACTTATGTTCAGGTAATCTTCTTAGACCTGCTATATTTTTAGCGGATGTTGCTGCAGCTTCAACGTTTTGGTTAGAAGCTTTAGCGCAACAAGTAACAGATCATAATTTTATAGCATTATTATTATTCTATAACATGCTAATAATTTTATTGGTGATACCATCCTTTGATATCATTAGAGTTGATGTCAGGTATATGTCTCTAGCTATTTTAGCTAGAAAAGCTTTATGGATTAAACTTGGAATGCTGACATGTCTTCTAAGTCAACTTTGCTTTCCCTTTCTTTCCAGGGTAAATAATCATTTCGTTCCTTTCCTCACAACAAGGAACAAAAGCCTGATCCTTCATCCTCAGGAGCGGTATCAGTTTGGAAACTATTTCCAGTTTGGAATATATCCAAGCCTTATAGAAACCTATAGCCAGCTCCTAAGTATCTATGAAGGTGCGGCCCTTATTCCAGCTCAGCTGGTATGGGGCAGATTACGTTTTCTTCAAAGAAATTTGGATCAATTCCGTTCTTAATCTCTGGTTTCAGAAACATTGTTTCAGAAAGGTACAGAATTGGCTTCAAGTTAAGGCCTCCTGCTAAGAGATTCTTTTCTTTCCCGTGTCCCAGTTGACACAGCAAGGCTCAGCATTTCTGAAATGTGTTTCAGATCTAGAGTTGGCTGGAGTATTTATGCCAGTTCCAGTTCTGGAACATGGGCTGGGGTTTTATTTTATCTCTTCATTGTACCAAAGAAGGTCAATTCCTTCAGACCAGTTCTGGATCTATCATTATTGAATCGTTATGTTAGGATACCGACATTCAAGATGGTTACTGTAGGACTATCCTGCCTTTTGTTTAGCAAGGGCATTATATGTCTACAATAGATTTACAGGATGTGTATCTGCATATTCCGATTCATCCAGATCACTTTTAGTGTCTGAGATTCTCTTTTTAGACAAGCATTACCAGTTTTGTGGCTCTACTGTTTGGCCTAGCCTCAGTTCCAAGAATTTTTTTCAAAGGTTCTCGGTGCCCTTCTTTCTGTAATCAGAGAATAGGGTTTTGGTATTTCCTTATTTGGACGATATCTTGGTACTTGCTCAGTCTTCTCATTTTCGAAGAATCTCATACGAATCGACTTGTGTTGTTTCTTCAAGTTCATGGTTGGAGGATCAATTTACCAATCGGTTCATTGATTCCTCAGACAAGGGTAACCTTTTTAGGTTTCTAGATAAATTCAGTGTCTGACTCTGTCCTTGTCAGACAAGAGAAGTTTAACATTGATATCAGCTTGTCAAAACCTTCAGTCACAATCATTCCCTTTGGTAGCCTTATGCATGGAAATGTTGGGTCTTAGGACTGCCGCATCAGATGCGATCTCCTTTGCTCGTTTTCACATGCGACCTCTTCAGCTCTGTATGCTGAACCAATGGTGCAGGGATTACTCAAAGATATCTCAATTAATATCTTTAAACCGATTTTACGACACTCTCTGACATGGTGGACAGATCACCATCGTTTAGTTCAGGGGGCTTCTTTGTTCTTCCGACCTGGACTATAATCTCAACAGATTCAAGTCTTACAGGTTGGGGAGTTGTGTGGGGGTATCTGACGGCACAAGGGGTTTGGGAATCTCAGGAGGTGAGATTTCCGATCAATATTTTGGAACTCCGTGCAATTTTCAGAGCTTTTCAGTCTTGGCCTCTTCTAAAGAGAGAGTTGTTCATTGTTTTCAGATAAGACAATGTCACAACTGTGGCATACATCAATCATCAAGGAGGGACTCACAGTCCTCTGGCTATGAAAGAAGTATCTCGAATTTTGGTTTGGGCGGAATCCAGCTCCTGTCTAATCTCTGCGGTTTTTATCCCAGGTATGGACAATTGGAAAGCGGATTATCTCAGTCGCCAAACGTTGCATCCGGGCGAATGGTCTCTTCACCCAGAGGTATTTCTTCAGATTGTTCAAATGTGGGAACTTCCAGAAATAAATCTGATGGCTTCTCATCTAAACAAGAAACTTCCCAGGTATCTGTCCAGATCCCGGGATCCTCAGGCGAAGGCAGTGGATGCATTTTCACTTCCTTGGAAGTATCATCCTGCCTATATCTTTCCGCCTCTAGTTCTTCTTCCAAGAGTAATCTCCAAGATTCTGAAGGAATGCTCGTTTGTTCTGCTGGTAGCTCCGGCATGGCCTCACAGGTTTTGGTATGCGGATCCTGTCCGGATGGCCTCTTGCCAACCGTGGACTCTTCCGTTAAGACCAGACCTTTTGTCTCAAGGTCCTTTTTTCCATCAGGATCTGAAATCCTTAAATTTAAAGGTATGGAGATTGAACGCTTGATTCTTGGTCAAAGAGGTTTCTCTGACTCTGTGTTTAATACTATGTTACAGGCTCGTAAATCTGTATCCAGAGAGATATATTATAGAGTCTGGAAGACCTATATTTCTTGGTGTCTTTCTCATCATTTTTCTTGGCATTCTTTTAGAATACCGAGAATATTACAATTTCTTCAGGATGGTTTAGATAAGGGTTTGTCCGCAAGTTCCTTGAAAGGTCAAATCTCTGCTCTTTCTGTTCTTTTTCACAGAAAGATTGCTATTCTTCCTGATATTCATTGTTTTGTACAAGCTTTGGTTCGTATAAAGCCTGTCATTAAGTCAATTTCTCCTCCTTGGAGTTTGAATTTGGTTCTGGGGGCTCTTCAAGCTCCTCCATTTGAACCTATGCATTCATTGGATATTAAATTACTTTCTTGGAAAGTTTTGTTCCTTTTGGCCATCTCTTCTGCCAGAAGAGTTTCTGAATTATCTGCTCTTTCTTGTGAGTCTCCTTTTCTGATTCTTCATCAGGATAAGGCGGTGTTGCGAACTTCTTTTGAATTTTTACCTAAAGTTGTGAATTCCAACAACATTGGTAGAGAAATTGTGGTTCCTTCATTATGTCCTAATCCTAAGAATTCTAAGGAGAAATCGTTGCATTCTTTGGATGTTGTTAGAGCTTTGAAATATTATGTTGAAGCTACGAAATCTTTCTGTAAGACTTCTAGTCTATTTGTTATCTTTTCCGGTTCTAGGAAAGGCCAGAAAGCTTCTGCCATTTCTTTGGCATCTTGGTTGAAATCTTTAATTCATCTTGCCTATGTTGAGTCGGGTAAAATTCCGCCTCAGAGAATTACAGCTCATTCTACTAGGTCAGTATCTACTTCCTGGGCGTTTAGGAATGAAGCTTCGGTTGACCAGATCTGCAAAACAGCAACTTGGTCCTCTTTGCATACTTTTACTAAATTCTACCATTTTGATGTATTTTCTTCTTCTGAAGCAGTTTTTGGTAGAAAAGTTCTTCAGGCAGCGGTTTCAGTTTGAATCTTCTGCTTATGTTTTTTGTTAAACTTTATTTTGGGTGTGGATTATTTTCAGCAGGAATTGGCTGTCTTTATTTTATCCCTCCCTCTCTAGTGACTCTTGTGTGGAAAGATCCACATCTTGGGTAGTCATTATCCCATACGTCACTAGCTCATGGACTCTTGTTAATTACATGAAAGAAAACATAATTTATGTAAGAACTTACCTGATAAATTCATTTCTTTCATATTAACAAGAGTCCATGAGGCCCACCCTTTTTTGTGGTGGTTATGATTTTTTTGTATAAAGCACAATTATTCCAATTCCTTATTTTATATGCTTCGCACTTTTTTTCTTATCACCCCACTTCTTGGCTATTCGTTAAACTGATTTGTGGGTGTGGTGAGGGGTGTATTTATAGGCATTTTAAGGTTTGGGAAACTTTGCCCCTCCTGGTAGGAATGTATATCCCATACGTCACTAGCTCATGGACTCTTGTTAATATGAAAGAAATGAATTTATCAGGTAAGTTCTTACATAAATTATGTTTTTTTTTTAAATGGTGCCAGTGTGTACTATTTTTTCTATAGAGCAGCATCTGGAGTGATAGCCTTTTAGGCTGTGGGAACTGGTGGAGTTTTAACTTCACTGCGCCTCCCTTGCTTGTGCTGTTTTCTATGTATGGTCTTAGAGAATGCTAACTAAGACTTTGCTATCTTCACAGGACCTCAGGAGGAAGAGTGGACCTCTTGACACTGTGGGATCATCATGTTGTTCCTCAGCATGGAGGTAAGTGCAGTCTTTTCTCTCTGGGGCTTTACAGCTTATCTCATACTTGACTGTGCTATTCCTCTGTCTGTGAAGGGTTTTTGGGCTCGGGTAAAGGGGCTTTCCCTTCTTGCAGGTGTGGGTTATTTGTAGGAAAATGGGACACCATCACATTTAACATTCCCAACTCTCTCTGACATATATAAAGTCTACGCTAGAAGTGCTGGGAACTGTTTGCAAATCATTTAATATGGGCGATTTGTTTATGTTACGGCTTGATATCAGTTAACATGTAAAACAGGAGGCTGACGCTGGGAATAACACCGGAGTCGGAGCGAGATTTACAAAATTCTCTTTGTCGGACTCCGGTGTATGGTGGTACTTTGTTGTTTTGATGTTTTCCCGGGGTTTGATTAGTACGCCCACGAAGGGGCGTTCCGAGTCGGCAGTATTTCATTACGGCTTCTAAGTCCACTTGTGCCTGTATATACAAGCTTTCTCACTGGCAGCTGGTCCGTGGAGGTCAGGTAGGAGCCGCAGCAGAGCTGCGGCGAGGTGTCTGTTGTTCTTAGGGGCAAATGAACATTCTTTTATCGGGTTAAGTAGTAAAAGGGATACAAGAAACCCTGAGATAGTTGATATTTAAAGACACAGTACACAGGTTTTTAGTTACCAGAGTTACGAGGCTGGCCTTTATTTCTTTCATGTAATTAGCAAGAGTCCATGAGCTAGTGACGTATGGGATATACATTCCTACCAGGAGGGGCAAAGTTTCCCAAACCTTAAAATGCCTATAAATACACCCCTCACCACACCCACAATTCAGTTTTTACAAACTTTGCCTCCGATGGAGGTGGTGAAGTAAGTTTGTGCTAGATTCTACGTTGATATGCGCTCCGCAGCAAGTTGGAGCCCGGTTTTCCTCTCAGCGTGCAGTGAATGTCAGAGGGATGTGAGGAGAGTATTGCCTATTTGAATGCAGTGATCTCCTTCTACGGGGTCTATTTCATAGGTTCTCTGTTATCGGTCGTAGAGATTCATCTCTTACCTCCCTTTTCAGATCGACGATATACTCTTATATATACCATTACCTCTGCTGATTCTCGTTTCAGTACTGGTTTGGCTTTCTACAAACATGTAGATGAGTGTCCTGGGGTAAGTAAATCTTATTTTCTGTGACACTCTAAGCTATGGTTGGGCACTTTGTTTATAAAGTTCTAAATATATGTATTCAAACATTTATTTGCCTTGACTCAGAATGTTCAACATTCCTTATTTTTCAGACAGTCAGTTTCATATTTGGGATAAATGCATTTGTTTCAATCATTTTTTCTTACCTTAAAAAATTTGACTTTTTCCCTGTGGGCTGTTAGGCTCGCGGGGGCAGAAAATGCTTATTTTTATTGCGTCATTCTTGGCGCGGACTTTTTTGGCGCAATTTTTTTTTTCTGTTTCCGGCGTCATACGTGTCGCCGGAAGTTGCGTCATTTTTTGACGTTTTTTGCGTCAAAAATGTCGGCGTTCCGGATGTGGCGTCATTTTTGGCGCCAAAAGCATGTAGGCGCCAAATAATGTGGGCGTCTTTTTTGGCGCTAAAAAATATGGGCGTCACTTTTGTCTCCACATTATTTAAGTCACATTATTTATTGCTTCTGGTTGCTAGAAGCTTGTTCACTGGCATTTTTTTCCCATTCCTGAAACTGTCATTTAAGGAATTTGATCAATTTTGCTTTATATGTTGTTTTTTTCTTTTACATATTGCAAGATGTTCCACGTTGCAACTGAGTCAGAAGATACTTCAGGAAAATCACTGCCCAGTGGTGGAGCTACCAAGCTAAGTGTATCTGCTATAAACTTTTGGTATCTGTTTCTCCAGCTGTTGTTTGTATTGCATGTCATGTCAAACTTATTAATGCAGATAAAATTTCCTTTAGTACTGTTACATTACCTGTTGCTGTTCCGTCAACATCTAATTTTCAGAGTGTTCCTGATAACATAAGAGATTTTATTTTTTAAATCCATTAAGAAGGCTATGTCTGTTATTTCTCCTTCTAGTATACATAAAAGTCTTCTAAAACTTCTCTTTTTTCAGATGAATTTTTAAATGAACATCATCATTCTGATACTGATAATGGTTCTTCTGGTTCAGAGGTTTCTGTCTCAGAGGTTGATGCTGATAAATCTTTGTATTTGTTCAAGATGGAATTTATTCGTTCTTTACTTAAAGAAGAAGTATTTGCATTAGAAATAGAGGATTCTGGTCCTCTTGATACTAAATGTAAACGTTTAAATAAGGTTTTTAAATCTCCTGTAGTTATTCCAGAAGTGTTTTCTCCCTGATGCTATTTCTGAAGTAATTTCCAGGGAATGGAATAATTTGGGTAATTTATTTACTCCTTCTAGACGTTTAAGCAATTATATCCTGTGCCATCTGACAGATTAGAGTTTTTTGGGACAAAAATCCCTAAGGTTATGGGGCTGTCTCTACTCCTGCTAATGTACTACTATTCCTACGGCAGATAGTACTTCATTTAAGGATCCTTTAGATAGGAAAATTGAATCCTTTCTAAGAAAAGCTTACTTATGTTCAGGTAATCTTCTTAGACCTGCTATATTTTTAGCGGATGTTGCTGCAGCTTCAACTTTTTGGTTAGAAGCTTTAGCGCAACAAGTAAAAGATCATAATTTTATAGCATTATTATTATTCTATAACATGCTAATAATTTTATTGGTGATACCATCTTTTGATATCATTACAGTTGATGTCAGGTATATGTCTCTAGCTATTTTAGCTAGAAAAGCTTTATGGATTAAACTTGGAATGCTGATATGTCTTCTAAGTCAACTTTGCTTTCCCTTTCTTTCCAGGGTAAATAATCATTTTCGTTCCTTTCCTCACAACAAGGAACAAAAGCCTGATCCTTCATCCTCAGGAGCGGTATCAGTTTGGAAACTATTTCCAGTTTGGAATATATCCAAGCCTTATAGAAACCTATAGCCAGCTCCTAAGTACCTATGAAGGTGCGGCCCTTATTCCAGCTCAGCTGGTATGGGGCAGATTACGTTTTCTTCAAAGAAATTTGGATCAATTCCGTTCTCAATCTCTGGTTTCAGAGCATTGTTTCAGAAAGGTACAGAATTGGCTTCAAGTTAAGGCCTCCTGCTAAGAGATTTTTTTCTTTCCCGTGTCCCAGTTAACACAGCAAAGGCTCAGCATTTCTGAAATGTGTTTCAGATCTAGAGTTGGCTGGAGTATTTATGCCAGTTCCAGTTCTGGAACATGGGCTGGGGTTTTATTTTATCTCTTCATTGTACCAAAGAAGGTCAATTCCTTCAGACCAGTTCCGGATCTATCATTATTGAATCGTTATGTTAGGATACCAACATTCAAGATGGTTACTGTAGGACTATCCTGCCTTTTGTTTAGCAAGGGCATTATATGTCTACAATAGATTTACAGGATGTGTATCTGCATATTCCGATTCATCCAGATCACTTTTAGTGTCTGAGATTCTCTTTTTAGACAAGCATTACCAGTTTTTTGGCTCTACCGTTTGGCCTAGCCTCAGTTCCAAGAATTTTTTTCAAAGGTTCTCGGTGCCCTTCTTTCTGTAATCAGAGAACAGGGTTTTGGTATTTCCTTATTTGGACGATATCTTGGTACTTGCTCAGTCTTCTCATTTTCGAAGAATCTCATACGAATCGACTTGTGTTGTTTCTTCAAGTTCATGGTTGGAGGATCAATTTACCAATCAATTCATTGATTCCTCAGACAAGGGTAACCTTTTTAGGTTTCTAGATAGATTCAGTGTCTATGACTCTGTCCTTGTCAGACAAGAGAAGTTTAACATTGATATCAGCTTGTCAAAACCTTCAGTCACAATCATTCCCTTTGGTAGCCTTATGCATGGAAATGTTGGGTCTTAGGACTGCCGCATCAGATGCGATCTCCTTTGCTCGTTTTCACATGCGACCTCTTCAGCTCTGTATGCTGAACCAATGGTGCAGGGATTACTCAAAGATATCTCAATTAATATCTTTAAACCGATTTTACGACACTCTCTGACATGGTGGACAGATCACCATCGTTTAGTTCAGGGGGCTTCTTGTTCTTCCGACCTGGACTATAATCTCAACAGATGCAAGTCTTACAGGTTGGGGAGCTGTGTGGGGGTATCTGACGGCACAAGGGGTTTGGGAATCTCAGGAGGTGAGATTTCCAATCAATATTTTGGAACTCCGTGCAATTTTCAGAGCTCTTCAGTCTTGGCCTCTTCTGAAGAGAGAGTTGTTCATTTGTTTTCAGATAGACAATGTCACAACTGTGGCATACATCAATCATCAAGGAGGGACTCACAGTCCTCTGGCTATGAAAGAAGTATCTCGAATTTTGGTTTGGGCGGAATCCAGCTCCTGTCTAATCTCTGCGGTTCATATCCCAGGTATGGACAATTGGAAAGCGGATTATCTCAGTCGCCAAACGTTGCATCCGGGCGAATGGTCTCTTCACCCAGAGGTATTTCTTCAGATTATTCAAATGTGGGAACTTCCAGAAATAGATCTGATGGCTTCTCATCTAAACAAGAAACTTCCCAGGTATCTGTCCAGATCCCGGGATCCTCAGGCGGAGGCAGTGGATGCATCATCACTTCCTTGGAAGTATCATCCTGCCTATATCTTTCCGCCTCTAGTTCTTCTTCCAAGAGTAATCTCCAAGATTCTGAAGGAATGCTCGTTTGTTCTGCTGGTAGCTCCGGCATGGCCTCACAGGTTTTGGTATGCGGATCTTGTCTGGATGGCCTCTTGCCAACCGTGGACTCTTCCGTTAAGACCAGACCTTCTGTCTCAAGGTCCTTTTTTCCATCAGGATCTGAAATCCTTAAATTTAAAGGTATGGAGATTGAACGCTTGATTCTTGGTCAAAGAGTTTTCTCTGACTCTGTGATTAATACTATGTTTCAGGCTCGTAAATCTGTATCCAGAGAGATATATTATAGAGTCTGGAAGACTTATATTTCTTTCATGTAATTAACAAGAGTCCATGAGCTAGTGACGTATGGGATATACATTCCTACCAGGAGGGGCAAAGTTTCCCAAACCTTAAAATGCCTATAAATACACCCCTCACCACACCCACAAATCAGTTTTACAAACTTTGCCTCCAAGGGAGGTGGTGAAGTAAGTTTGTGCTAGATTCTACGTTGATATGCGCTCCGCAGCAAGTTGGAGCCCGGTTTTCCTCTCAGCGTGCAGTGAATGTCAGAGGGATGTGAGGAGAGTATTGCCTATTGAATGCAGTGATCTCCTTCTACGGGGTCTATTTCATAAGGTTCTCTGTTATCGGTCGTAGAGATTCATCTCTTACCTCCCTTTTCAGATCGACGATATACTCTTATATTTACCATTACCTCTACTGATTCTCGTTTCAGTACTGGTTTGGCTTTCTACAAACATGTAGATGAGTGTCCTGGGGTAAGTAAGTCTTATTTTCTGTGACACTCTAAGCTATGGTTGGGCACTTTATTTATAAAGTTCTAAATATATGTATTCAAACATTTATTTGCCTTGACTCAGAATGTTCAACTTTCCTTATTTCCAGACAGTCAGTTTCATATTTGGGATTATGCTTTAATTATCATATTTTTTCTTACCTCAAAAATTTGACTTTTTCCCTGTGGGCTGTTAGGCTCGCGGGGGCTGAAAATGCTTCATTTTATTGCGTCATTTTTGGCGCGGACTTTTTTGGCGCAAAAATTCATTTCCGTTTCCGGCGTCATACGTGTCGCCGGAAGTTGCGTCATTTTTTGACGTTATTTTGCGCCAAAAATGTCGGCGTTCCGGATGTTGCGTCATTTTTGGCGCAAAAAGCATTTAGGCGCCAAATAATGTGGGCGTCTTTTTTGGCGCCAAAAAATATGGGCGTCGCTTTTGTCTCCACATTATTTCAGTCTCATTTTTCATTTGCTTCTGGTTGCTAGAAGCTTGATGTTTGGCATTTTTTTCCCATTCCTGAAACTGTCTTATAAGGAATTTGATCTATTTTGCTTTATATGTTGTTTTTTCTCTTACATATTGCAAGATGTCTCACGTTGCATCTGAGCCAGAAGATACTACAGGAAAACCTCTGCCTGCTGGATCTACCAAAGCTAAGTGTATCTGCTGTAAACTTTTGGTAGCTATTCCTCCAGCTGTTGTTTGTATTAAATGTCATGACAAACTTGTTAATGCAGATAATATTTCCTTTAGTGATGTACCATTGCCTGTTGCAGTTCCCTCAACATCTAAGGTGCAGAATGTTCCTGATAACATAAGAGATTTTGTTTCTGAATCCATAAAGAAGGCTTTGTCTGTTATTTCTCCTTCTAGTAAACGTAAAAAGTCTTTTAAATCTTCTCTTTCTACAGATGAATTTTTAAATGAACACCATCATTCTGATTCTTTGGACTCTTCTGGTTCAGAGGATTCTGTCTCAGAGATTGATGCTGATAAATCTTCATATTTATTTAAGATGGAATTTATTCGCTCTTTACTTAAAGAAGTACTAATTGCTTTAGAAATAGAGGATTCTAGTCCTCTTGATACTAATTCTATACGTTTAGATAAGGTTTTTAAAGCTCCTGCGGTTATTCCAGAAGTCTTTCCTGTTCCTAATGCTATTTCTGCAGTAATTGCTAAGGAATGGGATAGATTGGGTAATTCATTTACTCCTTCTAAACGTTTTAAGCAATTATATTCTGTTCCGCCTGACAGGTTAGAATTTTGGGACAAAATCCCTAAAGTTGATGGGGCTATTTCTACCCTTGCTAAACGTACTACCATTCCTACATCAGATGGTACCTCGTTTAAGGATCCTTTAGATAGAAAAATTGAATCTTTTCTAAGAAAAGCTTATCTATGTTCAGGTAATCTTCTTAGACCTGCTATATCATTGGCTGATGTTGCTGCAGCTTCAACTTTTTGGTTGGAAACTCTAGCGCAACAAGTAACAAATCGTGATTCTCATGATATTATTATTCTTCTCCAGCATGCTAATAATTTCATCTGTGATGCCATTTTTGATATTATTAGAGTTGATGTTAGATTTATGTCTCTGGCTATCTTAGCCAGAAGAGCTTTATGGCTTAAGACTTGGAATGCTGATATGGCTTCTAAATCAACTCTACTTTCCATTTCTTTCCAGGGAAACAAATTATTTGGTTCTCAGTTGGATTCTATTATTTCAATTGTTACTGGTGGGAAAGGAACTTTTTTACCACAGGATAAAAAGTCTAAAGGTAAAAACAGGGCTAACAATCGTTTTCGATCCTTTCGTTTCAACAAAGAACAAAAGCCTGATCCTTCGTCCTCAGGAGCAGTTTCAGTTTGGAAACCATCTCCAGTCTGGAATAAATCCAAGCCTGCTAGAAAGGCAAAGCCTGCTTCTAAGTTCACATGAAGGTACGGCCCTCATTCCAGTTCCGCTGGTAGGGGGCAGGTTACGTTTTTTCAAAGAAATTTGGATCAATTCTGTTCACAATCTTTGGATTCAGAACATTGTTTCAGAAGGGTACAGAATTGGTTTCAAGATGAGACCTCCTGCAAAGAGATTTTTTCTTTCCCATGTCCCAGTAAATCCAGTGAAAGCTCAAGCATTTCTGAATTGTGTTTCAGATCTAGAGTTGGCTGGAGTAATTATGCCAGTTCCAGTTCCGGAACAGGGGATGGGGTTTTATTCAAATCTCTTCATTGTACCAAAGAAGGAGAATTCCTTCAGACCAGTTCTGGATCTAAAATTATTGAATCGCTATGTAAGGATACCAACGTTCAAGATGGTAACTGTAAGGACTATATTGCCTTTTGTTCAGCAAGGGAATTATATGTCCACAATAGATTTACAGGATGCATATCTGCATATTCCGATTCATCCAGATCATTATCAGTTCCTGAGATTCTCTTTTCTAGACAAGCATTACCAATTTGTGGCTCTACCGTTTGGCCTTGCTACAGCTCCAAGATTTTTCACAAAGATTCTCGGTGCCCTTCTGTCTGTAATCAGAGAACAGGGTATTGTGGTATTTCCTTATTTGGACGATATCTTGGTACTTGCTCCGTCTTTACATTTAGCAGAGTCTCATACGAATCGACTTGTGTTGTTTCTTCAAGATCATGGTTGGAGGATCAATTTACTAAAAGTTCTTTGATTCCTCAAACAAGGGTAACCTTTCTGGGTTTCCAGATAGATTCAGTGTCCATGACTCTGTCTTTAACAGACAAGAGACGTCTAAAATTGATTACAGCTTGTCGAAACCTTCAGTCACAATCATTCCCTTCGGTAGCCTTATGCATGGAAATTCTAGGTCTTATGACTGCTGCATCGGACGCGATCCCCTTTGCTCGTTTTCACATGCGACCTCTTCAGCTCTGTATGCTGAACCAATGGTGCAGGGATTACACGAAGATATCTCAATTAATATCTTTAAAACCGATTGTTCGACACTCTCTAACGTGGTGGACAGATCACCATCGTTTAATTCAGGGGGCTTCTTTTGTTCTTCCGACCTGGACTGTAATTTCAACAGATGCAAGTCTCACAGGTTGGGGAGCTGTGTGGGGATCTCTGACGGCACAAGGAGTTTGGGAATCTCAGGAGGTGAGATTACCGATCAATATTTTGGAACTCCGTGCAATTTTCAGAGCTCTTCAGTTTTGGCCTCTTCTGAAGAGAGAATCGTTCATTTGTTTTCAGACAGACAATGTCACAACTGTGGCATACATCAATCATCAAGGAGGGACTCACAGTCCTCTGGCTATGAAAGAAGTATCTCGAATTTTGGTTTGGGCGGAATCCAGCTCCTGTCTAATCTCTGCGGTTCATATCCCAGGTGTAGACAATTGGGAAGCGGATTATCTCAGTCGCCAAACGTTGCATCCGGGCGAATGGTCTCTTCACCCAGAGGTATTTCTTCAGATTGTTCAATTGTGGGGGCTCCCAGAGATAGATCTGATGGCCTCTCATCTAAACAAGAAACTTCCCAGGTATCTGTCCAGATCCCGGGATCCTCAGGCGGAGGCAGTGGATGCATTATCACTTCCTTGGAAGTATCATCCTGCCTATATCTTTCCGCCTCTAGTTCTTCTTCCAAGAGTAATCTCCAAGATTCTGAGGGAATGCTCGTTTGTTCTGCTAATAGCTCCGGCATGGTCTCACAGGTTTTGGTATGCGGATCTTGTCCGGATGGCATCTTGCCAGCCATGGACTCTTCCGTTAAGACCAGACCTACTGTCACAAGGTCCTTTTTTCCATCCGGATCTGAAATCCTTAAATTTAAAGGTATGGAGATTGAACGCTTGATTCTTGGTCATAGAGGTTTCTCTGACTCCGTGATTAATACTATGTTACAGGCTCGTAAATCTGTATCTCGAGAGATATATTATAGAGTCTGGAAGACTTATATTTCTTGGTGTCTTTCTCATCATTTTTCTTGGCATTCTTTTAGAATACCGAGAATTTTACAATTTCTTCAGGATGGTTTGGATAAGGGTTTGTCCGCAAGTTCTTTGAAAGGACAAATCTCTGCTCTTTCTGTTCTTTTTCACAGAAAGATTGCTATTCTTCCTGATATTCATTGTTTTGTACAAGCTTTGGTTCGTATAAAACCTGTCATTAAGTCAATTTCTCCTCCTTGGAGTTTGAATTTGGTTCTGGGAGCTCTTCAAGCTCCTCCGTTTGAACCTATGCATTCATTGGACATTAAATTACTTTCTTGGAAAGTTTTGTTCCTTTTGGCTATCTCTTCTGCTAGAAGAGTTTCTGAATTATCTGCTCTTTCATGTGAGTCTCCTTTTCTGATTTTTCATCAGGATAAGGCGGTGTTGCGAACTTCTTTTGAATTTTTACCTAAAGTTGTGAATTCCAACAACATTAGTAGAGAAATTGTGGTTCCTTCATTATGTCCTAATCCTAAGAATTCTAAGGAGAAATCATTGCATTCTTTGGATGTTGTTAGAGCTTTGAAATATTATGTTGAAGCTACGAAATCTTTCCGTAAGACTTCTAGTCTATTTGTTATCTTTTCCGGTTCTAGGAAAGGCCAGAAAGCTTCTGCCATTTCTTTGGCATCTTGGTTGAAATCTTTAATTCATCTTGCCTATGTTGAGTCGGGTAAAACTCCGCCTCAAAGATTTACAGCTCATTCTACTAGGTCAGTATCTACTTCCTGGGCGTTTAGGAATGAAGCTTCGGTTGACCAGATCTGCAAAGCAGCAACTTGGTCTTCTTTGCATACTTTTACTAAATTCTACCATTTTGATGTATTTTCTTCTTCTGAAGCAGTTTTTGGTAGAAAAGTTCTTCAGGCAGCGGTTTCAGTTTGAATCTTCTGCTTATGTTTTTTGTTAAACTTTATTTTGGGTGTGGATTATTTTCAGCAGGAATTGGCTGTCTTTATTTTATCCCTCCCTCTCTAGTGACTCTTGTGTGGAAAGATCCACATCTTGGGTAGTCATTATCCCATACGTCACTAGCTCATGGACTCTTGTTAATTACATGAAAGAAAACATAATTTATGTAAGAACTTACCTGATAAATTCATTTCTTTCATATTAACAAGAGTCCATGAGGCCCTCCCTTTTTTGTGGTGGTTATGATTTTTTTGTATAAAGCACAATTATTCCAATTCCTTATTTTATATGCTTCGCACTTTTTCTTATCACCCCACTTCTTGGCTATTCGTTAAACTGATTTGTGGGTGTGGTGAGGGGTGTATTTATAGGCATTTTAAGGTTTGGGAAACTTTGCCCCTCCTGGTAGGAATGTATATCCCATACGTCACTAGCTCATGGACTCTTGTTAATATGAAAGAAATGAATTTATCAGGTAAGTTCTTACATAAATTATGTTTTCTTGGTGTCTTTCTCATCATTTTTCTTGGCATTCTTTTAGAATACCGAGAATATTACAGTTTCTTCAGGATGGTTTAGATAAGGGTTTGTCCGCAAGTTCCTTGAAAGGACAAATCTCTGCTCTTTCTGTTCTTTTTCACAGAAAGATTGCTATTCTTCCTGATATTCATTGTTTTGTACAAGCTTTGGTTCGTATAAAGCCTGTCATTAAGTCAATTTCTCCTCCTTGGAGTTTGAATTTGGTTCTGGGGGCTCTTCAAGCTCCTCCATTTGAACCTATGCATTCATTGGACATTAAATTACTTTCTTGGAAAGTTTTGTTCCTTTTGGCCATCTCTTCTGCCAGAAGAGTTTCTGAATTATCTGCTCTTTCTTGTGAGTCTCCTTTTCTGATTTTTCATCAGGATAAGGCGGTGTTGCGAACTTCTTTTGAATTTTTACCTAAGTTGTGAATTCCAACAACATTAGTAGAGACATTGTGGTTCCTTCATTATGTCCTAATCCTAAGAATTCTAAGGAGAAATCGTTGCATTCTTTGGATATTGTTAGAGCTTTGAAATATTATGTTGAAGCTACTAAGTCTTTCCGAAAGACTTCTAGTTTATTTGTTATCTTTTCCGGTTCTAGAAAGGCCAGAAAACTTCTGCCATTTCTTTGGCATCTTGGTTGAAATCTTTAATTCATCTTGCTTATGTTGAGTCGGGTAAAACTCCGCCTCAGAGGATTACAGCTCATTCTACTAGGTCAGTTTCTACTTCCTGGGCGTTTAGGAATGAAGCTTCGGTTGATCAGATTTGCAAAGCGGCAACTTGGTCCTCTTTGCATACTTTTACCAAATTCTACCATTTTGATGTATTTTCTTCTTCTGAAGCAGTTTTTGGTAGAAAAGTACTTCAGGCAGCGGTTTCAGTTTGAATCTTCTGCTTATGTTTTTCATTAAACTTTATTTTGGGTGTGGATTATTTTCAGCAGGAATTGGCTGTCTTTATTTTATCCCTCCCTCTCTAGTGACTCTTGTGTGGACAGATCCACATCTTGGGTAGTCATTATCCCATACGTCACTAGCTCATGGACTCTTGCTAATTACATGAAAGAAAACATAATTTATGTAAGAACTTACCTGATAAATTCATTTCTTTCATATTAGCAAGAGTCCATGAGGCCCGCCCTTTTTTGTGGTGGTTATGATTTTTTTGTATAAAGCACAATTATTCCAATTCCTTATTTTATATGCTTTCGCACTTTTTTCTTATCACCCCACTTCTTGGCTATTCGTTAAACTGAATTGTGGGTGTGGTGAGGGGTGTATTTATAGGCATTTTAAGGTTTGGGAAACTTTGCCCCTCCTGGTAGGAATGTATATCCCATACGTCACTAGCTCATGGACTCTTGCTAATATGAAAGAAATGAATTTATCAGGTAAGTTCTTACATAAATTATGTTTTTTTGTAACATGGAGGATCTGGAACACACTACATGTGCTATGTGTTTAGATGTCATTGTGGAACCCCCGGTTACACTTTTTCCCTCATGTAAGAGAGCCTTACAATGTAAAGAAATTTTTTTTTTTTTTAGTAAAGATATGTCTAAAGATGTTCTCAGACTGATGAGATTGAGGGTATGCCCTTAAGCTGACCAATTCTTTTGTTGGCGGCTAAGAATGCAGGATTTTCCATTTTAGCGCGCAGAGCCTTATGGTTAAAATCTTGGTCTGCGGATGTGTCCTCTAAATCCAACCTTTTGGCTATTCCTTTCAAAGGAAAGACCCTGTTCGGGCCTGAATTGAAAGAAATAATTTCTGACATTACGGGAGTTAAGGGTCACCTCCTCCCTCAGGATAAGACATCTAAACAAAGGGGGAGACGGAGTAATTTTTGTTCCTTTCGAAATTTCAAGGGAGTCCCTCCTTCCTCTTCCGCTAAACAGGAAGGGATCTTTGCACAAGCCAAGTCCATCTGGAGACCCAACCAGGCTTGGAACAAGGGTAAACAACCCAAGAAGCCTGCTGCTGCCCCCAAAACAGCATGAAGGGGCGGCCCCCGATCCGGGACCGGATCTAGTAGGGGGCAGACTTTCTCTTTGTCCAGGCTTGGATAAGAGATGTTCAGGATCCCTGGACACTAGAAATTGTGTCCCAAGTGTATTAACAGGAGTTCAAAAATTCTCTCCCAAGGAGAAGGTTTCTTCTTTCACGATTGTCTGTAGACCAGATAAAAAGAGAGGCGTTCTTACGTTGTGTAAAAGACCTCTCCACTATGGGAGTAATTTGTCCTGTTCCAATACAGGAACAGGGGCAGGGGTTTTACTCAAATCTTTTTGTGGTTCCCAAAAAAGAGGGAACGTTCCGACCCATTTTAGATCGCAAGAGTCTAAACAAGTTTCTCAGAGTTCTTTCTTTCAAGATGGAGACAATTCGAACAATTCTTCCATTGATCCAGGAGGGTCAATATATGACTACTGTGGACTTAAAGGATGCATATCTTCATATTCCTATCCACAGAGATAATCACCAGTTCCTGAGGTTTGCCTTTCTGGACAAACATTTTCAGTTCATTGCCCTTCCTTTCGGGTTGGCCACGGCACCCAGGATCTTAACGAAGGTTCTAGGGTCTCTGCTGGCGGTTCTCAGACCGCGGGGCATTGCAGTGGCGCCTTATCTGGATGATATTCTGATTCAGGCGTCATCTTATCAACTGACAAAGTCTCATACCGACATGGTTCTGTCCCCTGACTCACGGGTGGAAGGTGAATCTAGAAAAGAGTTCAATTCCACAGACAAGGGTTCCTTTCCTGGGAACTCTAATAGACTCTCTATCCATGAAAATCTTCTTGACGGAAGTCAGAAAGTTAAAGATTCTGAATACATGCCAAGCCCTTCAGTCCAATCCTCGGCCATCAGTGGCTCAGTGCATGGAGGTAATTGGATTGATGGTGGCGGCAATGGACATCATTCCGTTTGCTCGTTTTCATCTCAGACCTCTACAACTGAGCATGCTCAGACAGAGTGGAATGGAGATTATGCAGATTTGTCTCCTCAGATAGATCTAGATCAGGAGACAAGAGACTCTCTTCTTTGGTGATTGTCGCTGGATCATCTGTCCCAAGGGACGTGCTTCCGCAGACCTTCATGGGTCATAGTGACAACAGACGCCAGTCTACTAGAATGAGGTGCAGTCTGGAATTCCCTGAAGGCTCAGGGTGTGTGGACTCGGTCGGAGTCTCTACTTCCAATCAATATTTTGGAATTGAGAGCAATATTCAATGCACTTCAGGCTTGGCCTCAGTTGGCTTTGGCCAAATTCATCCGATTTCGGCCAAATTCATCCGATTTCGGCCAAATTCATCCGATTTCAGTCGGACAACATCACGACTGTGGCTTACATCAATCATCAGGGAGGAACAAGGAGTTCCTTAGAGATGACAGAAGTATCCAAGATAATTCGGTGGGCGGAGGCTCACTCTTGTTATCTGTCAGCAATCTACATCCCAGGAGTGGACAACTGGGATGCGGATTTCATGAGCAGACAGACGTTTCATCCGGGGAATGGGAACTCCATCCGGAGGTCTTTGCCACCCTGATTCTCAGGTGGGGCAGACCGGATTTGGATCTGATGGCGTCTCGTCAGAATGCCAAGCTCCCAAGATATGGATCCAGGTCCAGGGATCCTCAGGCCGAACTGATAGATGCCTTGGCATTGCCTTGGTTGTTCAACCTAGCTTATGTGTTTCCACCGTTTGCTCTCCTTTCCTGGGTCATTGCACGGATCAAACAGGAGAGGGCTTCTGTGATTCTTACCGCTCCTGCGTGGCCTCGCAGGACTTGGTATGCCGATCTGGTGGACATGTCCTCTCTGCCACCGTGGAAGCTTCCATTGAGGCAGGACCTTCTCATTCAGGGCCACTTCCATCATCCGAATCTAATTTCTCTGCAGCTGACTGCTTGGAGATTGAACGCTTGATTTTATCTAAGCGGGGGTTCTCTGATGCGGTCATTGATACCTAGATTCAGGCACGCAAGCCTGTTACTAGAAAGATTTACCATAAGATATGGCGTAAATATCTTTATTGGTGCAAATTCAAGGGCTACTCATGGAGTAGGGTTAGGATTCCCAGGATTTTTTTTTTCTCTAAGAAGGATTGGAGAAAGGGTTGTCAGCAAGTTCCTTAAAGGGACAGATTTCTGCTTTGTCTTTTTTGCTACACAAGCGTCTGGCAGATGTTCCAGATGTTCAATCTTTTTGTCAGGCCCTGACTAGAATCCGGCCTGTGTTTAGACCAATTGCTCCTCCTTGCAGTTTGAATTTAGTTCTTAATGTTCTTCAAGGGGTTCCGTTTGAACCTATGCATTCCATAGATATTAAGTTATTATCTTGGAAAGTTTTATTTTTGGTTGCTATTTCTTCTGCTTGCAGAGTTTCTGAGCTTTCGGCATTACAATGTGATTCTCCTTATCTTATTTTCCATTCTGATAAGGTGGTGTTACGTACCAAACCTGGTTTTCTTCCTAATGTTGTCTCTAACAAAAATATTAATCAGGAAATTGTTGTTCCTTCCTTGTGTCCTAACCCTTCTTCTAAGAAGGAGCGTCTGTTACATAATTTGGACGTAGTCCGTGCCTTGAAGTTCTACTTGCAGGCGACTAAGGATTTTCGTCAAACATCTTCATTATTTGTTGTTTTTGCTGGGAAACGTAGGGGTCAGAAAGCTACGGCTACTTCTCTTTGGCTGCAGAGTATCATCAATGTTGCATGAGACTGATGGACAGCAGCCTCCAGAACGAATTACGGCTCATTCTACTAGGGCTGTGGCTTCCTCATGGGCATTTAAAAATGATGCTTCTGTTGAACAGATTTGCAAGGCTGCAATTTGGTCGTCTCTTCACACTTTTTCCAAATTTGATACTTTTGCCTCGTCTGAGGCTGTTTTTGGGAGAAAGGTTCTTAAAGCAGTGTTGCCTTCTGTTTAGGTTCCTGTCTTGTCCCTCCCTTTCATCCGTGTTCTATAGCTTTGGTATTGTATCCCATAAGTAAGGATGAAATCTGTGGACTCGTCATATCTTGTAAAAGAAAAGGAAATTTATGCTTACCTGATAAATTTATTTATTTTACGATATGACGAGTCCACGGCCCACCCTGTCATTTTTTTTAGACAGGTCCTTATTTTTTTTTTATTAAACTGCAGTCACCTCTGCTCCTTAGCTTTTCCTTTCTCTTCCTAACTTTAGTCGAATGACTGGGTTGGGGGAAAGGGAGGAGCTATTTATGCAGCTCTGCTGTGGAGCTCTTTGCCTCCTCCTGCTGACCAGGAGGCGATATCCCATAAGTAAGGATGAAATCCGTGGACTCGTCATATCGTAAAAGAAATGAATTTATCTGGTAAGCATAAATTTCCTTTTTCCTGGCCCGAAACACCTTCAGAACCATATTCCTGGAATCTAGACGAGTCTCTCCTAAATAATCCTGGCACACTAACCACGTTATTGTCAGGGTGCCAGGAATCAGACTGAGACGAGAAGTGCAAAAATAATCACACCTATATTAATAGCAAAAAATAATAAAAAGTCCACAAGTCTCCTTAGCGAATTACAGCTCATTCCACTAGGGTTGTTTCCTCTTCTTGGGCTTTCAAAGATGAAGCTTCTGTGGAACAGCTTTGCAAGACTGCAACTTGGTCCTCTCTGCATACTTTTTCCAAATTTGATTCTTTTGCCTCGGCTGAGGCCTCTTTTGGGAGAAAGGTTCTTAAAGCGGTGGTGCCTTCTGCTTAGGTCTGCCTGTCTTGTTCTCCCTCCCTGTTCATCCTGTTTCCTCTAGCTTGGGTATTGGTTCCCACTAGTAATTGAATGACGTTGTGGTCTCTCCATAGCTTTGGAAAGAAAATAAAATGTATGCTTACCTGATTTCTTTATTTCCGGATATGGAGAGTCCACTACCCCACCCTTTATTAAGACAGTTATTTTTGACTATACCTCAGGCACCTCTTCACCTTTGTGTTATTCTTTTTCCGTTTCCCTTCGGTCGAATGACTGGGGATTATGGGTAGGGCAGTGACACTTAACCGCTTTGCTGTGGTGCTCTTCTCCGCCTCCTTCTGGCCAGGAGTGATATTCCCACTAGTAATTGAATGACTTCATGGACTCTCAATATCCAGAAAGAAAGAAATTTATCAGGTAAGCATACATTTTGCTTTTGACGTTACTGTCCTTTTAAGGGAAGAGACGAGGTCGGTCTACCCCAAATCTTTCTTTAACTGCTTGTGTGCAAACAAAAATGCATGTTCATTTCCTATATATGTGTATTCACTTGTGATTGGTTAGCAGAGTTCCTTCTGTCCTTTGACATGGAAAGCAGTGAAAAGATAGCAAAAAATAACCATTTGACAAAATAAAGCTGCTTTATTCATTGCAAATTTCTTCTCAGATATGAAGGTACATTGACGTGAAGCTTATAATTTTGTGTTTAACGTCCATTTTAAAGTAGCTGTTCCTAATTTTCATCAACAGAAGAGGTTAGATAATGAAAACTAGGTATCAAAATGGTTGCACCCATTATTTTACAAATACCCAAAGGAATTGGAAAGACCACGGTATTCAGAGTTAAATTACAGGGCAAGGGGACTAAATCATTTTACATTTTATATTGCATTTTTTGCTACACAATAAAACATTTTATATTTATAACCTCAAAATGTTTAAATGTCCCTTTAAAATATCTGGTTAACTAAGAAAAATTGTGCTATTCCTTCAAGAGGGCTTGTGGAACTAAAAATACAGAATCAAGAAAGAAATGAATAATCCATAATCTTAACATTTCCTTGCATTTTGTCTCAAATCTCCCATAACTGTATGAAGAAATTCCCACCCCATTTAAAAAAAATAAAATAAAATACCATTATGTCTTTCTCTGTGTCTGTCTCTTCTCTCTTCTCTCCTCTCTCCTCTTCTCTCCTCTTCTCTCCTCCTCTCTCCTCTTCTCTCCTCCTCTCTCCTCTTCTCTCCTCCTCTCTCCTCTTCTCTCCTCTTCTCTCCTCCTCTCTCCTCTTCTCCTCTCTTCTCCTCTCTTCTCCTCTCTTCTCCTCTCTTCTCCTCTCTTCTCCTCTCTTCTCCTCTCCTCTCTTCTCCTCTCTTCTCCTCTCTTCTCCTCTCCTCTCCTCTCTTCTCCTCTCTTCTCCTCTTCTCTCCTCTTCTCTCCTCTTCTCTCCTCTTCTCTCCTCTTCTCTCCTCTTCTCTCCTCTTCTCTCCTCTTCTCTCCTCTTCTCTCCTCTTCTCTCCTCTTCTCTCCTCTTCTCTCCTCTTCTCTCCTCTTCTCCTCTCTCTCTCCTCTCTCTCTCCTCTTCTCCTCTCTCTCTCCTCTCTCTCTCCTCCTCTCTCTCCTCCTCTCTCTCCCCCCTCTCTATTAACACAAAAAGGGGAATGTGCACGCACATACGTGTTTGCGTGCGTGTTTTTATATGTTCTGTTAGAATGAGTATATGGTAAATGTCAAGTAGTACAGAAGTACAGTAATTCAGTGTCATGTAAACTATATTTTTTTTATTTTTATCAAATGTATTAGATCAATAGTATTTGTAATATAAAGTGTGTGTGTGGATTAGAATACTTGTTTTTGTTTTTATTTATTTTTATTTATTTTTTTCAGTTTGCTGTTTGTCTCCAAGTTCTTTGAACATCACCCAATATCTCAAGAGGAAGGTCCTTTTGAAGAAGCTAATTCAGCGATAGAGTCCTGTTCACCTTCTCCCCCTCCATATTCCTCTGGGTAAGATTTAGTTAAACTATGAATGAGTATGGTAATATTTTTTTAGCCGAAAGGATTCTCTAAATATTGTCATCTTCCTGTTTATATTAATGTTTTGACCACCATGAAGATTTGCTGCAGCTGCAAATGATTAATTTTGATTTACTTCTGGTCTTTATAGTGTTTATTCTTTAAAAGAAAAAAGTTTTGCTGGTGGGGGCTCACAAGTGGTGCCATGGTTTTTTTTCTTTTTAATATTAGTATTTTAAGCAACTTTCTAATTTACTCCTATTATCAAATTTTCTTCATTCTCTTGGTATCTTTATTTGAAAAGTAAGAATGTAAGTTTAGATGCCGGCCCATATTTGGTGAACAACATGGGTTGTTCTTGCTGATAGGTGGGTAAATTCACCCACCAATAAACAAGTGCTGTCCAGAGTACTGAACCCAAAAATAGCTTAGATGCCTTGCTTTTCAAATAAAGATAGCAAGAGAATGAAGAAACATTGATAATAGGAGTGAATTAAAAAGTTGCTTAAAATTGCCTGCTCTTATCTGAATCGCGAAAGAAAAAATTTGGGTTCAGTGTCCCTTTAAGCTTCTGTTATTAGAAAAAGAAAAAAAAAGATTGAAATCCAGGTCAGGCCTTTAAAAGCTTCTGAAATTGGTGGTACTTTGTTCCTGTTCCATAGCCTGGAGGTATAATTTAATTTGTACTTTGGCTACTAATGCGAGCACTGAAAGAATGTTGACCTTGCAACTTAGTCTAAACAAAGCCTTTGGTTATTTGGGAAAATTATGAATAGAGAAGGGTGTTTTATTATATAATATTTAAAGGGATACTAAGCCCACATTTTTTTCTTTCATGATTCAGATAGAGCATACAATTTAAAGGAACTTTCTAATTTACTCCTATTATCACATTTTCTTTATTCTTTTAATATCTTTATTTGAAAAGCAAGAATGAAAGCTTAGGAGCTGGCCCATCTTAGGTTCAGTATTGTGAGGATTTGACTGAGTGTAATTTGATGCTATGTTTTGAGTAGCTAAAATTATGATTTTGTAGCTAAGAATAGATTCACCCAGAAATACTAATTGAAAAATGGGTAACCACAATAGTTAGCAATTAGTCAGGAAAGAGTTAACCTGTATAAATTAGATCAGAGTAA
Organism: Bombina bombina; assembly: GCF_027579735.1. NCBI lineage: Eukaryota > Metazoa > Chordata > Amphibia > Anura > Bombinatoridae > Bombina > Bombina bombina. The sequence goes on from NC_069504.1 coordinate 1,088,566,179, forward strand.
TGGTATGTGACCTAAATATAGGCAGATCTGATATGTAGAAAATGAGAGGAACTATTGGTTATATAGGTCACAAGTGGAATATCGTAGACAGAGTTTGAATGTTTATAGCAAGTCACATAGGGAATGCTACAGTTGAGCTAGCAAGTCAGTAGGACAGAGTAATTTGCATAAAAGCGGAATTCCCTGAGAAGACCGGTGGTGAACGTTATAAGTTTATAACAAATACAGCTGTATGTGGAGAAATACTTGCGGTTTCCGTTTAACCGGACTGAGGGGAGAAATTGAGCGGTTCTGCCTGTAGCTATGGTGATGATCCGTGTAGATGGTTTAGCAGCGTGAGGAATCAGTAGGTTAACTGGTGACTGTTGGAAAAGAGCAGTGTGTCGATCCTTCAGAGACCGCACAGAGCAGTAGTAGAATGATTGCGGATGAGACAGCGTAGGTCAGCAAGAAGGAATCCAGTCATGTGATGACCTCAGGAGCAGCAGTGGCCGTTTCAGGAATTAGCATCAGGCAAACAGACGCTTATAGGAAGCTTGAGGTGATCCGTAGGAGCAAGGTAATAGAATCCAAAGTAAGCAGCACTAAAAGATTCTGGCTTTGGTACCACACAAAGTACACAATATTCAAGCAATATGTTAGATAGAAAGTGGCCTTAAATAGCAGAGGTTGAAGAGGGAGGTGCTAGGTTTAAAGGTATATCACAAGCACTTGGGTAGTGCTTGTAGCGTATGATGCATTTTCAAATGTATCCACTATTAGTTTCCATCTTAATGGGAGGAGAGTCCACTGCTTCATTCATTACTTGTGGGAATTAAGAACCTGGCCACCAGGAGGAGGCAGACACCCCTGAAAAAGGCTTAAATACCTCCCCCACTCCCCTCATCCCCCAGTCATTATTTGCCTATCGTCACAGGAGGTTGGCAGAGAAGTGTCAGAAGATTCAAAGTAGTCTCTTATGGAGGGTAATACTCTTCAAAATGGGACTGGAGTTTTACGTAGTCCTGTCAGCCTCTCAGTGAGAGCATGGATGAATGTTAGAGTCCGGAGATGCAACTCAGATTAACAGCTCCTTTAGCAATCAGCGTTGACGAGTTTCGCTGCCTGCTTTTTTGCTCTCAAATCCATGTCAGGAGCGATGCTATTACCCTGTCACGCTTGAAAGGCCGTGTTCCTGTTCCACGGCATAGATTCTGGTAAGATTGTTTAATTTATACACATAAGAAGACAGGGTCACAGTGTGTCTCCTTTTATCTGTATAGAATAAAGGGTAATACCCTCGGAAAGGGGTTATTGCGACATGTGTGCGATGAGGCTCTGTCAGTGTGTGGACAGTTTTCTTAGCGAGAGATCGACACAGGCCTTTTTTTGGCACGTTTTCTCTCTAATGCAGGGGCGTTCCTGCATGTCACTCAATGTGACCGGGTGTGGCCTCTTTAACTTCCTCTCTCTGGACCGACGGTTTATAGGAGACAAAGCGGTTTCTCTGTGGTCCTGGTCATAGGAGGGGGTGAGTGCCCCGGCCATTGGGATATAAAGGTGCCATTTAATTTCTATCTAGTCCGCAATAAAGGCGCAAACTATGGATGACTCTGATATATTAGAGGGTACTCCCTCTTTTGTTAAACCTAATAACTGTGCCTATTGTGAGGAAGTTCCGGTTGATCCGCCTGCTCAACTTTGTTCCACATGCTTTGATAAAATTGCAATATCTAAAAAGAATAAGATATTTAGTACAACTGAGCCGTCCACCTCTGAGGGTTTTCCTTCCCGCGAGGTGCACTCCCTACACTCCTCTCAGATTGCACATGCAGCTCCCCAGGGAACCACTAATCCTCCTGCGGTAGGGGCACTTTGGCCGCCAGATTTTGCTGATCAGTTACAAACAGGGGTTTCTGCGGCCTTCAATGCCTTACCAAGCCCTGCTACGCGCAAGCGAAAGGTGAAACGGCTATCCGTCCCTGGGGTCATCTACTCTGCTGGATATCTCTGACAGATTATCCGCTGATGAAGACGACTCCGACTCTTCGGAGGACGTTTTCTTTCCTAAGATATGGTGAGTCCATGGAATCATCAATTACTAGTGAGAATATCACTCCTGGCCAGCAGAAGGAGGCAAAGAGCACCACAGCAAAGCTGCTATATGTCACTTCCCTTACCCATAACCTCCAGTCATTCTCTTTGCCTGTGTTCTGGTAAGAGGGCGAACTTTGGAAAAGAGTGAACCATGTCACTTCCTGTGACGTTACATCAGCGGTTTCACAAATTTTGTACCTAATGTGCATGCGTGCCAACGTTATCACATACCTGGCCGCATACGTCACTGGTAAAATATTTAGAGCTGTGAAATTCCGGAACCCTTTCTAGAGCGCATGCGTGGGATTTTGTATCATAAATGGTGCGCTCATGGAAAGCTGTTTATTAGGCTTCTCGGCAATATTCGGAACTCCGCCCCCCACTGCAACTACTTTTATTACTACTACTCTAAAGCTCAGTCTCCTTGCTTATGCATGATAAACAGCTGTTCTCTTTGTTAATCAACCAATAGATTTACTGCTGCAACAAATGTTTGCTCCCTTCATTGTCATTGTGTTTCATACACGAGCACGGAGACTCGGCTTTAGAGGAGTAGTTGTAGAGGGGCGCTGAGTGACGAATAAACAGCTTTCCATGAGCGCACCATTTGTGATACAAAATCCCACGCACGCGCTCTAGAAAGGGTTCCGGAATTTCACAGATCTAAATATTTTACCAGTGACGTATGCGGTCAGGTATGTGATGACGCTGGCACGCATGTTCATTAGGTCCAAAATTTGTATAACAGCTGATGTAATGTCACAGGAAGTGACATAGTTCGCTCTTTTCCAAAGTTCGCCCTCTTATTAGAACACCTGCGGTGCAAGGAGGAGGTGAAGTTTTGGTGTCTGATCTACAATCAAGATTTTTTTTATTTTAAAGCAGAGTAGGTTTGCTCTGATCTTTCTAAAGGGTCTAGCCTTAGCCCATGTCGGTTTCTTCAGTAGGGCAATGGTGGCTTTTAAGCAATTGGGATCTTGTGGGGTACAATCCTCACTGCGTTTTCTCAAAACATTTTGCTACCCTATTTAGATAGCCTGAGTAAGTTTACTCAGTCATTCTGTATTTCCACAGGTCCATGTGAGGGATGGCATCCTCTCAAACCAGGTGAGCTGTCCTGCTGCTGGACAGATAAATATTGAGGTAAGTGCCAGTTTTATTTTTCTATGTAGCAGGGAAAAATTTGGCACTTAAGCTGAAACGCTGCAGGGGGACGTTTTTTATTATTCCTTTCAGGGTGCAGGTTTTTATGGCAGTTTTTGCAGGCACTGTTAGTGTGAGGAGTTATTTATTTTATTGATGGCTCAGTGAGGATCTGTTTTTAGTAATAGATTATGTACTTATTTGGAGGGTTTTATTGTTTGTTTTTAAGCCTGTTTTTCAAGAAAGTTGTTTTAAAAAAAAAATAATAAAAAAATAAAAAGAATGGCTTTTTTGTCAGCTGTAGGACCGCCCCTTTTAGGGAGGTTCTGATTCTGTGATGTCAGGTTTTTTTGGCACTTTTTTTCACTTCCTGTAAGAGTGAGGTGCCCATATTTCATATGGTTCTGCTGTTTAGAAGGCTTCTTGCTGTTTTTGCTTCTCTGGAAATCCAGATTGTAAACAGGATCGTTTTTTTCCTCAGTTTGCTGCGGGTTGCAGGACAGGTAGGACACCTCAGTAATTCTGCTGAGGTGTAGAGTGTTACCTGGGGTATGTTTTCTTGATTTGGTAAATTTAAAGGGAACATTTATTTAAGATTGTTTTTTTGGTTCTGTATTATATCCTTTTTTAAAAGATAATTTATTTATTTTTTTTATTATTTTTTTTAAATTTGCTTTTTTTTATATTATGGATCCAGAGGTTGTGCAGGATGTTACCTGTAGCTTATGTGTTGATTCCCAGATGGAACCCCCAGTACCTTTTTGTTCATGTATTGAAAGAACTTTAGCTTATAGAAATAGACTTTTTGACCCTGAGTCATCATTAGCTAAGGCGGATGCTGTTCAGGAGCCTCCTGTTTCAGATGTGCCGCAGCTTTCTCCTCAAGCATCCTAATCCTATTCATCTGAACATGCAGTGCCCTGTGTTTCCTCTCATGCTCCGTCTGGAGTTATTTTGCAAGATATTGCTGTCCAGGTATCTTCTGCAGTATATGAGACGCTGTCTGTTTTTTCCCATGTTGCAGGGAAAACGTGAAAGGACATTTTAAAGGAACAGTAAGTAAGGTTTCTGATCCTGAAGTGGCTAATCAAAGTATTTCCTCTCAGAAGTCTGAGGATGAAGATTCTTCGGTTGCATCTGAGGGTGAGATTTCGGATTCAGGCAGAATAATTCCTTCTACTGGTACTGAAGTTGTGTGGAAGGCTTGCTCAACTAAGAATTGGTTTAAACATTTTTTTCTGTACCTCTGATTTCGCAAATGCTATTAAATGTACAGATTGGTTTGAACTTTGTCTCCAAGGATGTTGCTGTTAAGGCTGGGAGACCTACTTATCAAAGCCTGGGAACACCAGGTGCGGTATGCTTGGACCTTATTTGATTCTTTATCTAGGAGATGTCTTTCAGAGGTCAGAAAATCAAAGATTTTTGCCTTTTCCCCACTCTGCAGTCTTCTGTCCGGCCAACAGTAAGCTCCAGTGGCCGGTGGATAGCTTAGCCATCTTGCAACCAGCAGGTTGTGAGTTTGGATTTAGCTGCAGTTGATATTTCTTCACTTTTCTGTGACCCTGTGTATGGTGGGAATTGGTCTTATGGTATTCCATGCACATCATTTCTTTTGCTATTTTCCATGACATGGCGAACTTTTGGATCTGTGATTAAAGGCTAAATTTAGATCAGATGACCAGAGACTTTCTTTCGTAGTATTTTTTCAGCAGTATCTATCTCCGGGCGCGTGCTTCTTGAGATATTCCTGGGTGATGTGACCACGGATGCCAACCTGCTGGGCTGGTAAGCTGTCTGGGTCTTGTTTAAGGATTAGGGACTCGGAAGTGTCTGCTCTCCTCTTTAAACATCTTGGAGTTGAGAGCAATTAGCAATGCTCTGATGACTTGACCTCAGTCGTCCCTAGCTTGGTTCCAGTCGGACAATATCACCTCAAGGGTTTATATCAACCATTAGGGAGGAACTAGGGGTTCCTTAGCCATGTAGGATGTGACTTAGATTGTTCAGTTGGAGGAAGCTCACATTTGCTGTTGGTCATCCACTTTCCAGGGGTGGACAATTGGGAGTCGGACTTCTAAACAGACTGATAATTCATCCTGGGGAGGGAGGGAGCATTTCGATCCGGAAGTGTTCTCTAGGTAGACCCTCACATGGGGGGTTTCAGGAGTTGGCTTCTGTAGGCGTTTCGACAGAACTCCAAGTTTCGAGGGTACGGTTTATGGTCATGAGATACACAGACCGTCCCTGATGTTCTGACGTTTTTCTTGGTTTTCAGTCCTGCATACCTTTTTTCCTCTGTTTGTTCTCTTTCCACGAGTCATTACTCGTATTTTCAGGTGATAGCGGCAATGATTTTATTAGTCCCTGCGTGGCCTTGCAGGATCTGGTATTGTAGACCTAGTGGAAATGTCGTCTCTCCATCTTGGAGACTAACTCTGAGGAAGGACTTCTGATTCTTGGTCTTTTCCTTCATCTAAATCTCTGAAGCTGACTGCTTGATGATTGGACGCTTAGTTTTGTCTAAACGGGGGTTTTTCTGAATTTTTTTATCCTTTCTCCAGGGTGGTCTGGAGAAGGGTTTGTCAGTCAGTACCCTGAAGGGTCAGTTTTCTGCATTGTCTTTTTTGCTACATAAGCATCTGGTGGACGTGCCAGATGTGCAATCTTTTTGTCAGGCACTGGTCTACATCAGGCCTGTGTTTAAGTCGGTTGCTTAGAGTTTTACCCTTGTTCTTAAAAGTTTTGCAGTAGGCCCTTTTGAGCCTTTACTCTCCATAGATATTAAGTTGTTATCTTGGAAGGTTTTGTTTCTCATTGCTATCTTTTCTGCTTGGAGAGTCTTGGAGCTCTCAGTTTTGTAGTGTGATTCGCCTTATCTTATCTTTCATGCAGTTAAGGCGGTTATTTGTACTAGTTGGGTTTTCTTCCTAAGTGGTTTCGGATAGATATATTAATCAGAAAATTGTTGTTCCTTCTCTGTGTCCTTATCTTTCTTCTCATAAGGAACGTTTGTTGCACAACTTTGATGTTGTGCGTGCTTTAATTTTCTATCTACAGGCGAGTAAGGATTGTTGCCAGTTTGCTGTTTGTTTCTCTGGGAAACATAAAGGTCAGAAAGCTTCAGCTACTTCTTTCTCTTTGGTTGAGTAGTATAATGCGTTTGGTTTATGAGACTGCTGGACAGCAGCCTCCTGATAATGTATTATATGTATTGGGTACATGTAAAGCGCGGCTAATCACCCATAAGGGTCTCAAGGCGCTGCTCATTTTATCGACCTCGGAAGGATGAAAGGCTGAAGTGGACCTCGCGGGGATCGAACCTGCAACCCTTTGGTTGCTACAGAGCTCAGCCACAGTGCCTTAGCATGCTGAGCTATCTGTCCGGCATGAGAGAATTTCAGCTCATTTCACTAGGGCTGCATCTTCTTCTTGGGCTTTCAAGAAGGGAGTTTCTGTAGAACAGGTTTGCAAGGCTGCAACTTGGTCCTTTCTGCATACTTTTTCCAAATTTGATATTTTTGTCTTGGCTGAGGCTTCTTTTGGGAGAAAGGTTCTTCGTGCAGTGGTGCCTTCTGTTTAGGTTACCTGTCTTGTCCCTCCCTAATCATTTGTGTCCTCTAGCTTGGGTATTGGTTCCCACTAGTAATTGATGATTCCATGGACTCACCATATCTTAGGAAAGAAAACATAATTTATGCTTACCTGATAAATTTATTTATTTCCAGATATGGTGAGTCCACGGCCCACCCTTTATTTTAAGACGGTTATTTTTTTCTAAAACCTTAGGCACCTCTACACCTTTGTGATATCTTCTTTTTCCATTTTCCCTTCAGCTGAATGACTGGAGGTTATGGGTAAGGGAAGTGACATATATAGCAGATTTGCTGTGGTGCTCTTTGCTTCCTCCTGCTGGCCAGGAGTGATATTCCCACTAGTAATTGATGATCCCGTGGACTCACCATATCCGTAAAGAAAGAAACATATCGGGTAAGCATAAATTATGTTTTCTTTCCTAAGATATGGCGAGTCCACAGAATCGCTAATTACTATTTTTTTTTTTCTTTCTGGGTCGGAATCGGTGACTTCTAGACCTCCGTCTGCGGAGGAGACAGATTTTTAAATTTAAGATGAAGCATTTGCGCTTTCTGGTGAGAGGTGCTTGCTACGTTGACGGTTCCTGAACCGAAACTACCGGAGGAACCTTCGATCCCTTAACTAGATGGGGTTTACGAGGACAGGGTGGTGCCATGATCCCTAAACTAGATAGGGTTTATCAGGAAAGGGTAGTGCCTCAGGCTTTCCCGGTCCCCATTAAAATGGCTAATATTATTAAGAATGAATAGGAGAGACTTGGTTCGTCCTTTCCCCCTCTACTTCTTTTAAAAAGCTATTCCCTGTTCCGGACTTGCAGCTTGAGCTGTGGGGGGCCATTCCTAAGGTGGATGGTGCAATCTCCACGCTTGTGAAGCGAACGACTATCCTGCTCGAAGATAGCTCTTCGTTCAAGGAGCCCATGGATAAATAATTGGAGTCCATGTTGAGGAAGATGATCCAACTCACGGGGTTCGTTTTTCAACTGGCAGCGACAGTAGCTGCGGTGGCTGGAGCGGCTACCTATTGGTGCGACACTCTGTCTGCTATGGTCGAGGTGGAGACTCCCCTCGAGGAGATACAGGAATGAATTAAGGCCTTAAGGGTAGCTTATTCATTCATCTGTAATGCAAATATGCAGATTATCCACCTGAATGCCAAGACATCAGGTTTTTCTGTTCTAGCCTGTGGCTCTGTGGTTAAAGTCATGGTCCGCTGACATGAATTCCAATTCTAGATTACTTTCCCTCCTTTTTACAGGGAAGGTATCATATCCACGGTCACGGGCGGCAAGGGTGCTTTCCTGCTGCAGGATAAGAAGAATAAGCCTAAGGGGTCTACTTTTCGTCCCTTTCATTCAGACAAGTCTCAACGCCAGCAGCCTGCCGTGGAAACAGAGCAGTCCAAGAGATCTTGGAAACCAGCTCACTCTTGGAACAAAACCAAGCAGAGCAAGAAGCCCGCCGAGACAAAATCGGCATGAAGGGACGTCCCCCGATCAGTATCTGAATCACATAGGGGGCAGACTATCTCTTTTTGCGGAGGCATGGATAGGAGATGTTCAGGACCCCCTTGGGTTCTGGAGGTCATAGCCCAGGGTTACAGGATAGGTTTCAAGACTCATCCGCCCAGAGACAGATTCCTCCTGTCAAACCTATCATCGAGTCCAGAGAAGAGAGACGCCTTCCTAGGATGCGTGAGGGATTGCTCCTCTCTTGAAATAATCGTCCCAGTGCCTCTAGCAGAAAGAGGTCTGGGATATTATTCAAACCTTTTCGTGGTCCCAAAGAAGGGCACGTTTCGCCCAATTCTGGACCTAAAGTGTCTTAACAAGTTTCTGTCAGTCCCATCGTTCAAAATGGAGATGATCAGGTCGATTCTGCCCCTAGTTCAAGAGGGACAATTCATGACGACAATAGATTTGAAGGATGCTTACCTTTACGTTCCAATCCACAGGGATCAATTCAGGTTCCTAAGATTCATATTTCTGGACCAACACTTTCAGTTTGTGGCCCTACCGTTCAGTCTGGCGACTGCCCAAGACTCTTTACGAAGGTTCTGGGAGCACTGCTGGTGGCGAGAGCCAGAGATATTGCAGTGGATCCTTATCTGGATGATATCCTGGTCCAGGCTCCGTCCTGCAGTCTTGCGGAGGAACACTCAAGGGTTCTTTTGCTTCGATCCCACATATAAGATAAACGAAGTAAAGAGTTCTCTGGTTCCCAGGTGGAATTCCTGGTTACTATAATAGATTCCTTATCCATGAAGATATTCTTGACGGATCAGAGACACATTGCAAGATTGCGTCCAGCTGTCTTGCCCTTCAGACCACCTAGAGGACATCTGTGGCTAGGTGTATGGAGGTGGTTGGGGTCATGGTATCCAGCATAGATGTCATTCCATATGCCAGATTCAATCTCAGGCCTCTTCAGCTGTGCATGTTGAGACTATGGAACGGCAACCACTCAGATCTATCCCAACAGATATCTCTGGACATCCGAACGAGGGAATCCCTCTCTTTGGATCAGTCCAGGACAACTGTCCCAGGGGACATCCTTCCTGAGACCATCCTGGGAGATTGTGACCACGGACGCAAGTCTATCAGGATGGGGAGCGATTTGGAGTGCCAGAAAGGCACAGGGCAGGTGGACTCCTCCTTGAAACTTAAATTTGGTTAAGATTTTGCAGAGGGCTCCGTTTGAGCCTATGCATGCGCTTGACATTAAACTTCTTTCCTGGAAGGTCCAATTCCTACTGGCGATTGCATCGGCTTACAGAGTCAATGAGTTGGCGGCCTTGCAATGTGAGCCTCCTTACATGGTCTTTCTCGCTGATAAGGCTGTTCTTTGCACTGGATTGGGTTTTCTTACCATGGTCGTGTCTCATCGTAACATCAATCAGGAAATAGTAGTTCCTTCCTTGTGTCCTAACCCTTCTTCGTCAAAGGAAAGGTTGCTTCATAATTTGAATATGGTTTGGGCCTTGAAGTTTTATCTTCAGGCCACGAAGGAATTCATACAGACTTCGTCTTTATTTGTTGTGTATTCAGGGAAGCGCAGGGGGCAGAGGGCCTCTTCCACTTCACTGTCTTTTTGGTTAAGGAGCATTATCCGTCTGGCCTATGAGACAGTGGGACATAAGCCTCCTCAGAGGATTACGGCTCGCTTAACTAGGGCTGTGGCCTCTTCTTGGGCCTTTAAGAACGAGGCTTCTATGGAGCAGATTTGTAAGGTGGCGACTTGGTCTTCTTTTACATACTTTTGCTAAATTTTACAAATTTGATGTTTTTGCTTCGGCGGAAGCAGCTTTTGGGAGACCGGTTCTGCAGGCTGTGGTTCCCTCAGTTTAGGGTCCGCCTCTTTTTACCGTCCTGTTTTTTTTTTTTTTATTCAGTGTCCTCTAGAGCTTGGGTATTTGTTCCCACAAGTAATGAATGAAGCAGTGGACTCTCCTCCTATTAAGATGGAAAAAAAAATTATACTTACCTGATGATTTCATTTCCATCTGTGGGAGGAGAGTCCACTGCTCCCGCCGTGTCTCCGGTGGGCGGACCTAAATTTAATTTTATTCTTCTGGCACCATTTATACCCTGATATTTATCCTACTGTTCCTTGTTCCCTTGGCAGAATGACTGGGGGATGAGGGGAGTGGGGGAGGTATTTAAGCCTTTTGACTGGGGTGTCTTTGCCTTCTCCTGGTGGCCAGGTTCTTAATTCCCACAAGTAATGAATGAAGCAGAGGACTCTCCTCCCACAGATGGAAATGAAATTATCAAGTAAGCATAATTTGTTTTTTTGCCAGACTGCAGAAAACTGTTTGCTGTCCCTTCCCCCCCCCCCCCAATATTTGTATTATTATCAATAGGCAAACAAATATAATTACCAACATCTTGGATCACGACAGTCCACTTACGTGGTCGTGTAATTAAAATACAAAGGAAAGCATTAATCGTAGTCAATAGTTGGTTAAACGTCCGGACGATTTCACCCCTCACTCGGGGTAAACACTAGTCACATTGCCTATTGAACATTTTGTATATTTTTTCAATTTATATAACAATTTTTAAACAGTTGAAAACTAAAGCACCCTATGGCTGCTCGTGGGCCTTAGGGTGGGGCTTTAAAAATAAGAAAAGCATCAAAAACATTAAACAACTCTAGCTATGTATTGCTGTAAGTAACACTTTCAACTATAAGGATAATTGGTGAATTAGATAAAAGACATCATTAATCTTATGATAGTTGGTTCGTGCATCTCCCACTACCTCTTAATGTTCCAAGACATTCTACCAGATGTTCCAGTCACCCCGTAGGTTCGCCTCCAACATATAAATGGTATTTTTAAAGGGGTAAAGTATTTGCCTCTGTGTTGGGAGATCTAAAGATTTTTTTTAAGGTCTCCATTTCACAATAAAACGGGTTACTCGTACATTGACATCAAATAGAGTATCACATTGTTCTCGTAAAAAGGATTTCAACATCATTTGCTTAAGAAGCATAATGGAGGGTGCTTCCCTATGAAGCCATTTGTGAAAGATGCATTTCCAGGCTAAGAGTATAGCGTTAACAAGAAGCTTTCTATCCTGTTTTGGAATTGGCAACTAATCTAGGTATAATACCTGTAAAGGTGTAAGTGTAATGGAGGTGGTTGTGATCTTGGAGAGCCAGAAGGAGACCTGGTTCCAGTATCTACGAATCTTAGGGCAGTACCAGATGTAGTGCAAAAAATCGGGGTCTGGTAGGAGCATTTGCCACATACATTAGAAAAATCTTTTCTCCACTTACTCAGTCTACTGGGGGTATGATAATCTTGATAAATAACCCGTGTCTGAGACTCGCTAAGGTCAGCTGCTAGAGTCGCAGACCAAGTGAGGGTGAGGCTATCTAGTATAGTTTTAGCAAAGGATATAGTACAGTCTTATTCCATATGTTGAAGAGATGTGATAGCATAGTAGGGGCTTTAACTTGTATCAGCTCGCTATAGATTGAGGATATGGCAAAATTATGTTTTTGAAATTGTGCGATAGTGCGAGCCAAGGGCGAGGTAACCCAGAACGTCCCACAATTCTGTAGAATGTGATTTATATAATGTCAGATTTGGAAATAAGCAAATCTGTTTGTGTATGGGGTCAGAAATTTCCTACATATGGCATCGAAAGGTAGGACAGATTTGGTGGTATAATCTAATAGTTTGTCTATATTGTCTATGCCCAGTGTTTTCCATGCCTGAAAAACAGGATACATTACACCGGGTTGGAATCTAGGGTTCCCTGTGATGGGCAAATACTTCGTATGACTAGGGTCCCATGCCAGAGCTTTGGTCATGGCTTTCCAGCCTAAAAGCACATCTAGGAACATAAGGTGGTATTGTATGCTTGTTGGTAATTCAGATAAAGCGGCATGTGGCAGAAAAGCGGGAGACACCTGAGGTAGTGAGGCCTCCCCCAAGTGGGCACTGGAGAAGTGCTGTGTATTTAGTTTCCAATCTAATACAAGCTTCACTAGAGAGGCCCGGTTATAGTAGAGAACGTTCGGTAAGCCTAGTCCCCCTTTCGAGTAGGGGAGATACAGCTTATGCGCACCTATGCAAGGCTTATCGCCCTTCCAAAGGGAGGTTCAGATTATGGTGTTAAAAAAAATCTGTCTTTCCGTCGGAGCAGGAGGGGAAGCATTTGTAAAGGGCATAAAAGCTTGGGTAGGATCATCTTTTTGATAATGTGAACTCTACCCATTAGAGAAAGCAGCAGATTTTGCTAAGTATTTAAATCTGCTTTGATTTGTTGTATCAGAGGAGACAGGTTTTGGGGATACCAGTGCTGTGGGTTAGCTGAGATATGAATGCCTAGGTAGGTTAAGTAAGAGTTTACAGGGCGAAAAGGGTACTGCCCTTCGGTGTTATCAATTTTACGGTTTAGCCACAAAATTTCAGATTTTGAGATATTGATTTTGTAACCTGAGAATTGTCCAAACTATCTGATTGTATTCTCTGTGTAGGGGAACCGGGGGGGAAATAAAGGTTGTTAATCAGTAGGTACGCCACGGGGTTAGAGTAGACATTTTTAAGGAAAGTGGTAAAGAGTGAAAAAGATGGGTCCACTCTACTCTATCAAAGGCCTTCTCTGCGTCTAAGGACAGCAGGAAGGCCTCCGGGAGAGCCTGAAGCGTTCCGTCTTGCCTAGCCAACCAGTGATGTGAGACTGCGTGAAGAACTTTTCGGATGTTTGTTACCAAAGATCGGTTAGCAGTAAAGCTTGTCTGATCTGGGTGTAAGATATGTGGGAGTAAAAGTTTTAATCGGTTAGCCAAAAGTTTGGTCAGTAACTTATATTCAACGTTTTAAAGGGATATGGGTCTACAGGGAGTGCAGAATTATTAGGCAAATGAGTATTTTGACCACATCATCCTCTTTATGCGTGTTGTCTTACTCCAAGCTGTATAGGCTCGAAAGCCTACTAACAATTAAGCATATTAGGTGATGTGCATCTCTGTAATGAGAAGGGGTGTGGTCAAATGACATCAACACCCTATATCAGGTGTGCATAATTATTAGGCAACTTCCTTTCCTTTGGCAAAATGGGTCAAAAGAAGGATTTGACAGGCTCAGAAAAGTCAAAAATAGTGAGATATCTTGCAGAGGGATGCAGCACTCTTAAAATTGCAAAGCTTCTGAAGCGTGATCATCGAACAATCAAGCGTTTCATTCAAAATAGTCAACAGGGTCGCAAGAAGCGTGTGGAAAAACCAAGGCGCAAAATAACTGCCCATGAACTGAGAAAAGTCAAGCGTGCAGCTGCCAAGATGCCACTTGCCACCAGTTTGGCCATATTTCAGAGCTGCAACATCACTGGAGTGCCCAAAAGCACAAGATGTGCAATACTCGGAGACATGGCCAAGGTAAGAAAGGCTGAAAGACGACCACCACTGAACAAGACACACAAGCTGAAACATCAAGACTGGGCCAAGAAATATCTCAAGACTGATTTTTCTAAGGTTTTATGGACTGATGAAATGAGAGTGAGTCTTGATGGGCCAGATGGATGGGCCCGTGGCTGGATTGGTAAAGGAGAGAGCTCCAGTCCGACTCAGACGCCAGCAAGGTGGAGGTGGAGTACTGGTTTGGGCTGGTATCATCAAAGATGAGCTTGTGGGGCCTTTTCGGGTTGAGGATGGAGTCAAGCTCAACTTCCAGTCCTACTGCCAGTTTCTGGAAGACACCTTCTTCAAGCAGTGGTACAGGAAGAAGTCTGCATCCTTCAAGAAAAACATGATTTTCATGCAGGACAATGCTCCATCACACGCGTCCAAGTACTCCACAGCGTGGCTGGCAAGAAAGGGTATAAAAGAAGAAAATCTAATGACATGGCCTCCTTGTTCACCTGATCTGAACCCCATTGAGAACCTGTGGTCCATCATCAAATGTGAGATTTACAAGGAGGGAAAACAGTACACCTCTCTGAACAGTGTCTGGAAGGCTGTGGTTGCTGCTGCACGCAATGTTGATGGTGAACAGATCAAAACACTGACAGAATCCATGGATGGCAGGCTTTTGAGTGTCCTTGCAAAGAAAGGTGGCTATATTGGTCACTGATTTGTTTTTGTTTTGTTTTTGAATGTCAGAAATGTATATTTGTGAATGTTGAGATGTTATATTGGTTTCACTGGTAAAAATAAATAATTGAAATGGGTATATATTTGTTTTTTGTTAAGTTGCCTAATAATTATGCACAGTAATAGTCACCTGCACACACAGATATCCCCCTAAAATAGCTATAACTAAAAACAAACTAAAAACTACTTCCAAAACTATTCAGCTTTGATATTAATGAGTTTTTTGGGTTCATTGAGAACATGGTTGTTCAATAATAAAATTAATCCTCAAAAATACAACTTGCCTAATAATTCTGCACTCCCTGTATACGATTCTGGGAGAGTGAGGTCTTTACCCACTTTGTGTATTACCGTAATGTTTGCTGCAGAAAAATTGGTGGAGGGGGTATTTTGATCCGTAAAGTAATGATTAAATAGAATAGTCAGTACTGAGGAAATTTGATCTGACAAAAGCCTATAAAATTTAGTTGGGGCCGGGTGTTTTCCTGAGAGCAAGGGATTTAATTGTTTGGGTAACTTCTTTCTGGGATATCAGGTCGTTTAGATTGTCAATTTGGTCAGCTGTCAGTTCAGGGAGGGTAAGTTTATCCCAAAACCTCTTTTGTGCATTTTCATGGGGTGGTTGTGACTGATATAATTTGGTATAATAGTCTGCAAATTCTGATACAATAGCGGACTTATCATTTGTTAGGCGACCTTGACTCATAATAACCGGGACCCCTCTATTTGCTGGCTTGATCTTGACAAGTGAGGCCAAATATCTTCCAGATCTATTACCATGTCTCAGGAAATATCCCTGATTTCTATTGTCTCTCGGCATTGTGTTCTGTTGTAAAAAGGTGTCTCTCTTTCCTCACCGCAAAGTAGGAAGCTCTGTTATGTGAGTTAGGGCATTGACAATAGCGAGCGTAAGTGTTAGTCAGCTGTGTATTATAGTGTTCCTCCCTACCATTGTGAAAACGTTTTTGTTTAGTCAGATATGCAATTATATCGCCTCTTTGGCAGCTTCCCAGAAAACAGTCTGGGTGGATAAATGTGTTCTATTATTGGCTACAAAGTCGTCCCATTGTCTCGTTAAATACATAGTAAAATCTGGAGATTTTATAAGGTGATTTTGGAATCGGAACACTTGTTTGTTATTGGGCTGGGGGGATTGGGATAGGGTCAAGGAAATAGGGGCATGGTCCGAAATGGTGATGTTAGCAATTTTAGTGTCGTAACCAGTAGCTCCAGGGAGCCAGAGGTGAGAAAGAGATCAATTTGGGAAAATGAGTTATGTGCTCAAGAGGCACAAGTATATTCTCTGCCTGTGGGGTTACGTCTCCTCCATATATCCTGTACTCCTAATGAGCTATAAAGGGCATTACACACTTTGACAGGAAATATCGTCATGTCTCTTTTGGTGTTAGCAGAGGAAGGGGCGGTTGGGTCTCAGAATTGGTGTTAAATTGAAATCTCCTGCAATAATAAGTTTAGTGTCCAAAAACTGCGCCAAAGAGACAGTCAGGGATCGCCAAAATGTGGGCGCTCTTTGATTGGGCACATAGATATTACAAAGAGTGTACCAGTCATCTTGCCACTTCAGCTTGACAATACGGAACCTTCCCTCTGGGTCTATTATCTTGTCTCCTAACTGGTAGTCTAGGTCTTTACGTATGTGGATAGCTACCCCTCTACTGGAACTGTTGTAAGGAGAACTAAGGACCTCTGAGATCCATTTGGCCTTAAGTTTGTCATTTTCTGGGGCATTCAAGTGGGTTTCCTGTGTGAGCCTGAGATTTTTTAAGTTGTGTCAGGATAGTTTTCCTTTTGATGGGGGAGTTAATCCCCCCCACATTCCAGGACACAATCTTTATCGACATCTAAGGGTTATTAGTGCTAAGCATAGGTGGTCTCGGGACCCACTACTGTCTGATCTATAGCTAAGGGCATAACTATAGAGGTAAACGGGGGAAGATGTGTACAGCGATGTCTTTCACTAGTGATGTCATAGCATAAAACAAATAACATCAATAAATACTTTAACCAAAACACAACATATTCAAAAACATTGAACAGTGCAAAGCCATTTGTAAACAATACAATACCAGGCCATTATGGAACCTTCCTGGAACTGCATAAAAAGTTCTCTTGCTGGGAAAATAACATCCTGGCCAAAAAAGTGGTAGGAAATGTCACTTGGCCAGCTCAGCCAGGGGAGTCCTTTCGGTTCAGAGAGGGATGGGCAGATAGGTCATTTTCCTGTTCTAAGAAATCTTGGACATCTCTAGGTGAGTTGAAGAATTTGAAACCTTGTGAGGTGCGGATTTTCAAACGGGCTGGAAACGGTAGAATAGCTTGGTGCATCTCTTTGTGAAGGGAGCTACACAGCGGAGCAAAATCTTTCCATTTTTTCGCAACCTCTGAGGAGTAATCTTGGAAGATGTAGAGTCTCTTTTCATCATAGATCAGCACTTCAGTTTTCCTGCAGGCCTTAAGAAGTTGAACTTTGGATTGGAAATTGAGATATTTTATCATCACTCCACGAGGGGGGGGGGGGGGGGTTCTTTTCCTGTCGTCACTGATCTATCCCCTCCAATTCGATGTGCTCTCTCCACCTTCAGTGGCAAATATTCAGCAGGGATACCAAACAAATTGGGGAGGGAATGTTCAGCAAAATAGAGTAGCTCTTGACTGACGGACTGACTCAGACAGTCCTACCAACCAGATATTGTTTCTGCGGGAGCGGTTTTCCAAGTCGTCAACTTTTTGGTGTAGATATTTGTTTTGTTGGATTAGTTCTTTAAGTTGGATGGAGGAGGAGTGGTGGCCGTCTTCCAGCTCAGATATTTGCTGCTCTGCACCCGCTAGTCTGGAGTTAAACTGTTTGACCTCAGTCGTTAAAGTATCCATGCCTTTTTGCAGATTATCAAGTTTGGATAATAGGGAATTGAGATGTTGTTCCCCTGTATGGGGTCCACTGTCTTCGTGGGCAGGTGCGGATTTTGTTGGAGAGGCAGATTGGGATGGGTCTGGGGGTTGTTTTTTTTTTTTTTTTTCCTGCTGGGATTTGTTTCTGCTTGACATTTTTGGAGTGGCCAAAAATCTGTCCATATAGTCCAGTGCAGTGACAATAGTAAAGCAAACTTGTCTGCATTTGTCATGCAGGGATTCCCAGTTATGCGGTCCCCAGAGACCCTAACATAGTTATATGCGGGTAGTGTGCTCAGTATGTTTGTGGTATAGAGCCGCTCTGCGCGTGTTCAGAAAAGGTCTCTTAAACTTTTGTTTCTAGCTTTTGTTTGCGTTTTATTAAGATTCCCCTCTCTGTGTTTTGTTCTTGGTTAGTCCTGTCGACTTCTTAATCCCTTTTTATTATGTTTTATTCCAGTCCCCAAGCTGCTTATGAGTCACTGATCTTCCACTGTGGGGCTGTACTTGACATTTAACCCTTTCCAGGGATCAGCAAAAAGCCTGCTGCAGGTTAGTCCTTTACTGACAAATATAGATGCCTTGGGGGCAAGAAGTGATACAGTTTGCACCCATTTACAACAAGCAGCAGCCTAAGGAGTTTGGGCCATTTTCAGGGGCTTTGGGTGTCTCAGCTCTCATTGGAGGCGCTTGTCTAGAGCAGGCACGGGTGGAGCACTTACCCCACAGAGAAGTCTCCTTGGATCCGGTGGAGGCAGAGCTGGCCCTGTAGGAGGCTGCGGGTGCCACGAGGGTAGGCAAGATGGCGACCGGCACTTTCGCTGCTGTCGTTCCGGTGGTGAGGTTAGCGTTGGTTGGCCTCACAAACTGCGGTATCTATGCTGCTCGATACCTCCAGGCTACTAAAGAGAGCCAAGGAAGGGTTTGGGAGCCAGTGTGGCACGTAAAGTTAATTTTAGTATAGAATTGTATACAGAGCCCACCGGAAGTCCTGCTGTCCCTTTTTTAAAACTTTTTTTCCCCCCATTATTTAAAAATTTTTTTTTTATAAAAAATAAATAAATACTTTACTTCCACTTTATCAAACAAAGCCGCAGCACCCCAATGAAGTTCAAAGCTTTACTGGAGAGACAAGTAAAAAAACAGCAACGTTTCGGGGGGTCAACCCTTTAATCATGCATGTTTGATGTTTTGGGAGTTGGCCAGTGGCTCCTGACAGCTTGCACCCCTCATATATATTCTCGGCTGCTGGACCTATATTGTGGTGTGTTGTGTAATACTTCCACTTTGTCATTTATTTGGCTGCAGCTTCTCACACCACTTTTTCCTTCGGAGGAAGACTGAGATAATGAATTTTAATGATTAGAGAGATGATCATATTAAGTCTGATTTATTAATGTGAAGTAGTAATTTATCAACTTGACAATCATTTTTCAGCTTCAGCAGTGTGTCATTGAAGATTATCACAATACATTTAAAGATAAAATGTGCTCTAGCAAAGCTCAGTTAAAATTGCAGCTTAGAGAATTTATTACACAAGGTGTGCGTGTATTTATCATCTTGGAAATCAAAGAGAAAAAAATGACTTATGGACATTTAAAGTGACATAAAAGTGTGAAAATAAAATACTATATTGTGCGTTTATATGCATAATTATGTGTTTAACTCCTGCAAAGGCAAATGGAAAGCCCACATTTTTTTTTAGAATTTTATATTACAGAAAAGGGGGGTCAACATACATAATGGAATTATATTGCAATGTTGTTTTATTACAGAAAATGTAATTTATATTAAAAGCTCACACAGTTTAATATAAAATGCACTCTTTTGCCTTTTTTGTAGAAGTGAGCTAGTTGGAGGGAGGGATTCAAAGTACATTTTAGTTAAAGGGACACTTAAGTCAAAATTAAACTTTCATGATTCAGATAGATCATTCAATTGTAAACACCTTTCCAATTTACTTTTCCATTAACAAAATGTGCACAGTATTTTTATATTTACACTTTTTGAGTCACCAGCTCCTACTGCATGTGCAATAATTCACAGAATATACATATATGCAATTATGATTGGCTGATGGCCGTCACATGGTGCAGGGGGAGTGAAAGTAGTCATTACTTTGTCAGAAAAAAATCTACTTATTTGAAGTTCAGGCTAAACGCTATTGCATGGCCTTTTATAATGTATGATTATACACATCTACTGTATTAACTGGTCCTTTAAAGGGACACTGAAACCAAATGTTTTCTTTCATGATTCAGATAGAGCATGCAATTTTAAGCAACTTTCTAATTTACTCCTATTAATTTTTCTTCATTCTCTTGGTATCTTTATTTGAAAAGCAAGAATGTAAGCTTAGATGCCAGCCCATTTTTGGTGAACAACCTGGGTTGTTCTTGCTGATTGGTGGATAAATTCACCTACCAATAAACAAGTGCTGTCTATGGTCTGAACCAAAAATTGTCTGGCTCCTTAGCTTAGATGTCGTCTTTTTAAAATAAAGATAGCAAGAGAATGAAACAAAATTGATAATAGGAGTAAATTAGAAAGATGCTTAAAATTGCATGCTCTATCTGAATCACGAAAGAAAAAAAATTGGGTTCAGTGTCCCTTTAAGTATTGTTACAAAGGAATAGCTGTTAATGTGCTCTTCACTTGGTTTGTTTTTAGGGTGTGATTGATAAAAGCTTTTTGATTGGGAGAAGGGTTTTCTGTAGCCATTAAGTCTTTTTACTTAAATGTACTAAGCATCATAATTTTTTTTTTTTTTTTTTGGCTTTATTTCCCAGGCCCACCTGTCTCCCAAGTAGTTCTCCGTCCAAATCCATACCAATCCCTCAGCCTTTCCGACCAGCTGATGAAGACCACAGAAATCAGTTTGGCCAGCGGGATCGTTCATCTTCAGCCCCAAATGTGCACATAAACACCATAGAGCCAGTCAACATTGATGTAAGTTTTTAATTTTCTAAACCTGTTTTAGGCCAATTTTGTATTAACTTCACAACTGTGTATTATCTGTGTCTACGTGGAAGTCTAGCTTATAGCCATTTAGATTTGCTGCTGTTAATTATTTGGACATGTAACTGTAAAAATAGCATATGATTTTTAGGTTTCAGAATGTGATCAGCAGTGGTACTCACAATGCATATACAAATGGCGATATGCCTGTGCATAATCATATTTATTTGTGCTGAATGAAAGCACGAGTGATGCTCATTAGCAAAATTACGCAGTAGTACTACTAGGACTGTTTATATTTTAGATTTCTTTCATGTAATTGGCAAGAGTCCATGAGCTAGTGACAAATGGGATATACTTTCCTACCAGGAGGGGGCAAAGTTTCCCAAACCTCAAATGCCTATAAATACACCTCCCACCACACCCACGACTCAGTTTTACAAACTTTGCCTTCTATGGAGGTGGTAAAGTAAGTTTGTGCTAGATAAGTGTGTGCTTAGTTTTTATGATTTTTTTTCTATGATAAGCGCTTCTAAGCATTCTGAAGCCCAATTCCTCTGAGTTCAGTGTTTGTCAGAGGGATGTGAAGAGAGTATCGCCTATTGATTTTATGGTTTCTCTAACTGGAAATCTTTTCAAGGGTTCTCTGTTATCGGTTTTAGGGATTTATCTCCTACCTCCCTTTTCAGATCAACGATATATGCTTATATACCATTACCGCTGCTGATAGTTTTCAGTACTGGTTTGGCTATGTGCTATATGTGGATGGGTGTCTTTCGGTAAGTATGTACTGTATCTTTATTTAAGACACTCCAAAAATAATAGTATAGCTGCACCACCAATTGTATTAAAACATCATGTATTTATTTTAGTGGCTAAATAAAAACATGATGTTTTAATACAATTGGTGGTGCAGCTATACTATTATTTTTGTACTGTTTTCTTGGGACCTTGGTGCAGGTCCAATAGTTGGCACACCTGCAAACAAGTTTTGCTACACCCTTGGTGCTTGGGCAATTTCTGACTTTTCTACAGTTTTATTTAAGACACTCTCAGCTATGGTTTGGCGCTTTATGTATTAATATAAAGTTTTAAATATATGTATTTTACTTATATTTGCCATGAGTCAGGTCTGTGTATTTCCCTTTGCAGTCTAAACAGTTTCAGTATAGGAATCATAAAAGAAGAGAGAGGGCGCCTCCTAGTGTAGCCAGTATATAATAAGGTAATTCTCATAAAGTAGAATGGTACTCACAATTTCTAAAGGCAAAGATATTGCCTAGGTAAGCGGTCTGGGAACTCTGCAGTGTCCCAGTAGACTGTGCACCAATGCAAGGGCAGCTCCTCCTGGTAACAACGATTTCTGCAGTCTGAAAAGTGGGAAAAATAAAGAGGGCGACTCCTAGTGCAGATCAGTAAGTTATATTAAACCCACTAGCTGTTCCCAACAGGTGGATACTCACAAGGTGTAAAGCACACTATAGTGCAATTAAAGCATGCTGGGTATATTGTAGTGGCCCAGCGCACATCAAGACCAAGGTTGTTCTCTGCTCCAAAATCGTTTTGGCAGTAAATGATGAAAAGGAGACTCAAATATAAAAAATTACTTTATAGAAAAAGTATTTAAAAACAATTTACAAATAAAATGAACAAATATCATCAGTATAACACGCTACGAGTTTCTCAGCGCTAACCACGCTGTTTCCTGTTACCTGTCTGAGGAAACAGCGTGGTTAGCGCTGAGAAACGCGTAGCGTGTTATACTGATGATATTCATTTTATTTGTAAATTGTTTTTAAATACTTTTTCTATAAAGTAATTTTTTATACTGGAGTCTCCTTTTCATCATTTACTGCCAAAAAAGATTTTGGAGCAGAGAACCACCTTGGTCTTGATGTGCGCTGGGCCACTACAATATACCCAGCGTGCTTCAATTGCACTATAGTGTGCTTTACACCTTGTGAGTATCCACCTGTTGGGAACAGCTAGTGGGTTTAATATAAATCATGTTTGGGAAGTTTATTTAAACTTTTTTCTTACCTGGGGTACAGTCTTTTTCTAATTTGACTTTCAGTTTTTTGCGGGCAAATCTAGGCTTGCGAGGGCGCAAAATGCAGTTTTTTATTGCGTGATTCTTGGCGCAAAGTTGCGCCTTTGATGGCGCAAATTTAGTAATTTCCTGCGTCTTTGTTGACGCCAGTTATTTTGACGTGAAATCACGTTTTGTTATGATGTGAGTTGTGTCATTTCCTGGTGTTAATTTTGCACCAATTTTTTTTTAACTTCTTTTTGTGTAATGCGTCATTCTTGGCGCCAAATTTTTATTGTATCCCTCTCCCTCTATTGCTCGCTGTTTTCATGAACTTTAAAAGCTGTTATGCCTGCTTTAGTTTTTCCTCTACTGAAACTGTTACATTGTGGAAATTGAATGTTTTGCCTAATGTTCTTTTTCTTTTTCGGTTACATTTTGCGAGATGTCTCATTCTGATCCTGACTCTGATGTTACTGTAGAAACTATGATTCCCTGGAACACAATTCTACAAAGCTAAGTGTGTTATTTTCATTGTTTAAGCTGTTATTTCTTTCATGTAATTGGCAAGAGTCCATGAGCAAGTGACGTATGGGATATACATTCCTACCAGGAGGGGCAAAGTTTCCCAAACCTCAAAATGCCTATAAATACACCCCCCACCACACCCACAATTTACAAACTTTGCCTCCTATGGAGGTGGTGAAGTAAGTTTGTGCTAGATTTCTACGTTGATATGCGCTTTGCACCATGCTGAAGTCCGGTTTCCTCTCAGAGTGCAGTGAATGACAGAGGGATGTGAAGGGAGTATTACCTATTGAATGCAATGGTCATCCTAACGGGGATCTATTTCATAGGTTCTCTGTTATCGATCGTAGAGATTCTTCTCCTACCTCCCTTTTCAGATCGACGATATACTCTTATATACCATTACCTCCACTGATTCTCGTTTCAGTACTGGTTTGGCTATCTACTTTATGTAGAGGAGTGTCTTTTGGTAAGTATATTTCCTTTTATTTATGACACTCTCAGCTATGGTTTGGCACTTTATATGTAAAGTTCTAAATATATGTTTTATACTTATATTTGCCATGATTCAGGTTAATCAGTATATTTCCTTCTTACAGACTGTCAGTTTCATTTTTTGGGAAATGCATAAAAAAATAAAAAAAATGTTTCTTACCTTAAATTTTTCAATTGACTTTCTTTCTAAATTGCGGGCTGTTAGGCTCGCGGGTGCGCAAAATACTATAATTTATTGCGTCATTTTTGGCATGAGACTTTTTTGGCGCGAAAATTATGTTTGTTGACGTATTTTCGACATTTCCGGCGTCTTAGTTGGCGCAGAGAATTTTCACATAGTTGCGTAATCTATGACGCTCGTGTCTGTTACAGACTTTCTTGGCGCCAAAAAAAATAAAAATATTTTGTCAGTTGTGGGCGTCATACTTGGCGCCAGATTTCTGATATTATTTAAGTCTTTATTTCATTCTGCTTCTGGTTTTCAGAGGCTTATTTTGTTTGCATTTTTTTCCCATTCCTGAAACTGTCATTTAAGGAAGTTTATATTTTGCTTTATATGTTGTGTTTTTTCTCTTACATTTGCAAGATATCTTAAAAACTGTTCCTGTATCAGAAAATACTGTTGGATTCCTGATGACTGTTATCAGTCCTTTCAAAGCTAAGTTCATTTATTTTTCTGTTATGAATTTTTATCTTTAGCTATGGTTTGTAATAAGTTATTATAAACTTTTACATTCAGAGTCCATTAGTATTAATGCATTATCTATTGCTATTCTTTTTACATCTAATGTACAAGATATACCTAGGAATTTATAAGAATATTTTTCTGATTCTATCCTAAAGACTTTGTCTGCCATCCCGCCTTCTAATAAAATTTATAGGTCTTTTTTAAACTTCTCATTTAGTTGATAAATTTTCAAATGACCGTTAACATACTGAATTATCCTTCTCTGATGATGTTTTAACTCATTCAGAATATACTTCATCAGATATTGACACTAACAAATCTACTTTTTACTTTTAAATAGAGTACATTCGTTCTTTGTTGAAAAGGTGTTGATTATATTGAATATTGAGGGGACTAGTTCTTTTGATTTTAAGACTAGCTAACATTTAAATTCTGCTTATTAACCTCCTGTCTTTTCTTCAGAGGTTTTTTTCCAGTTCCTGTTACTAGGGAATGGAATAGGCCTGGGACTTCTTTTATTCCTTCTTTAAGGTTTTTAAATTGTATCCTTTGCCAGCAGTTAGTTTAGAGTTTTAGGGAAAGATCCCCAAAGTTAACGGGGCTATCTCTACTCTTGCTAAACATACTACTATTCCTATAGAAAACAGTATTTATTTTTTAAGTTCCTTCAGATGGGAAACTTGTATCTTATCTAAGGAAAATGATTTTATTTTCAGATCCTTTTCTTAGGCCTGCAATTTATTTGGCTGATGTTGCAACTGCTTCAACTTTCTGGTTGGATACTTTAGTGCAACAAGTATTGGATTATGATTTGTTTAGCATTGTTAAATTGATCAACATGCTAATAATTTCATTTGTGTCGTCATTTTTTTGATATTTTCACAATTGAGGTTAAATCTGTCTTTAGCGATTTTAGCTAGAAGAACTTTGTGACTTAAATCTTGGAATGCTAATTTGATTTCTAAAATCCATATTTCTTTTTTCTCCAACATAGGTGTGTCCGGTCCACGGCGTCATCCTTACTTGTGGGATATTCTCTTCCCCAACAGGAAATGGCAAAGAGCCCAGCAAAGCTGGTCACATGATCCCTCCTAGGCTCCGCCTTCCCCAGTCATTCTCTTTGCCGTTGTACAGGCAACATCTCCACGGAGATGGCTTAGAGTTTTTTGGTGTTTAAATGTAGTTTTTATTCTTCAATCAAGAGTTTGTTATTTTAAAATAGTGCTGGTATGTACTATTTACTCTGAAACAGAAAAGAGATGAAGATTTCTGTTTGTAAGAGGAAAATGATTTTAGCAACCGTTACTAAAATTGATGGCTGTTTCCACACAGGACTGTTGAGAGGAATTAACTTCAGTTGGGGGAAACAGTGAGCAGACTTTTGCTGCTTGAGGTATGACACATTTCTAACAAGACTTGGTAATGCTGGAAGCTGTCATTTTCCCTATGGGATCCGGTAAGCCATTTTTATTAAATAAGAATAAAGGGCTTCACAAGGGCTTTAAAGACTGGTAGACATTTTTCTGGGCTAAAACGATTGATTTATAAGCATTTTTAATAGTTTATAGCTTTGAGGAGTTATTTTATTCTTGGGAATTATGTTGAATAACCGGCAGGCACTGTATTGGACACCTTTTTCTCTGGGGGCCTTCTCTAATCATAGGCAGAGCCTCATTTTCGCGCCACTAATGCGCAGTTGTTTTTGGGAAGCAAGGCATGCAGATGCATGTGTGAGGAGCTCAGATACATAGAAAAAGCTTACTGAAGCCGTCATTTGGTATCGTATTCCCCTCTGGGCTTGGTTGGGTCTCAGCAAAGCAGATACCAGGGACTGTATAGGGGTTAAATATAAAACGGCTCCGGTTCCGTTATTTTAAGAGTTAAAGCTTTCAAATTTGGTGTGCAATACTTTTAAGGCTTTAAGACACTGTGGTGAAATTTTGGTGAATTTTGAACAATTCCTTCATACTTTTTCACATATTCAGTAATAGTGTGTTCAGTTTAAAATTTAAAGTGACAGTAACGGTTTTATTTTAAAACGTTTTTTGTACTTTGTTATCAAGTTTATGCCTGTTTAACATGTCTGAACTATCAGATAGACTATGTTCTGTATGTGAGGAAGCCAAGGTTCCTTCTCATTTAAATAGATGTGATGTATGTGACAAAAAATTTAGAGAAAATGATGCCCAAGATGATTCCTCAAGTGAGGGGAGTAAGCATGGTACTGCATCATCCCCTCCTTTGTCTACGCCAGTCTTGCCCACACAGGAGGCCCCTAGTACATCTAGTGTGCCAATACTCCTTACTATGCAACAATTAACGGCTGTAATGGATAATTCTATCAAAAACATTTTAGCCAAAATGCCCACTTATCAGCGAAAGCGCGACTGCTCTGTTTTAGAAAATACTGAAGAGCATGAGGACGCTGACGATAATGGTTCTGACATGCCCCTACACCAGTCTGAGGGGGCCAGGGAGGTTTTGTCTGAGGGAGAAATTTCAGATTCAGGGAAAATTTCTCAACAAGCTGAACCTGATGTGATTACATTCAAATTTAAATTGGAACATCTCCGCGCTCTGCTTAAGGAGGTGTTATCTACTCTGGATGATTGTGACAATTTGGTCATTCCAGAGAAATTATGTAAGATGGACAAGTTCCTAGAGGTCCCGGGGCCCCCCGAAGCTTTTCCTATACCCAAGCGGGTGGCGGACATTGTAAACAAAGAATGGGAAAGGCCCGGCATACCTTTTGTCCCTCCCCCTATATTTAAGAAATTGTTTCCTATGGTCGACCCCAGAAAGGACTTATGGCAGACAGTCCCCAAGGTCGAGGGGGCGGTTTCTACTCTAAACAAACGCACTACTATCCCTATAGAAGATAGTTGTGCTTTCAAAGATCCTATGGATAAAAAATTAGAGGGTTTGCTTAAAAAGATGTTTGTTCAGCAAGGTTACCTTCTACAACCAATTTCATGCATTGTTCCTGTCACTACAGCAGCGTGTTTCTGGTTCGATGAACTAGAAAAGTCGCTCAATAAAGATTCTTCCTATGAGGAGATTTTGGACAGAATTCATGCTCTTAAATTGGCTAACTCTTTTACTTTAGACGCCACTTTGCAATTGGCTAGATTAGCGGCGAAAAATTCGGGGTTTGCTATTGTGGCGCGCAGAGCGCTTTGGCTAAAATCTTGGTCAGCGGATGCGTCTTCCAAGAACAAATTGCTTAACATACCTTTCAAGGGGAAAACGCTGTTTGGCCCTGACTTGAAAGAGATTATTTCAGATATCACTGGGGGTAAGGGCCACGCCCTTCCTCAGGATAGGTCTTTTAAGGCTAAAAATAAACCAAATTTTCGTCCCTTTCGCAGAAACGGACCAGCTCCAAGTTCTACATCCTCTAAGCAAGAGGGTAATACTTCTCAAACCAAGCCAGCCTGGAGGCCAATGCAAGGCTGGAACAAAGGTAAGCAGGCCAAGAAACCTGCCACTGCTACCAAGACAGCATGAGATGTTGGCCCCCGATCCGGGACCGGATCTGGTGGGGGGCAGACTTTCTCTCTTCGCTCAGGCTTGGGCAAGAGATGTTCTGGATCCTTGGGCGCTAGAAATAGTCTCCCAAGGTTATCTTCTGGAATTCAAGGAGCTACCCCCAAGGGGGAGGTTCCACAGGTCTCAATTGTCTTGAGACCACATAAAAAGACAGGCATTCTTACATTGTGTAGAAGACCTGTTAAAAATGGGAGTGATTCATCCTGTTCCATTAGGAGAACAAGGGATGGGATTCTACTCCAATCTGTTCATAGTTCCCAAAAAAGAGGGAACATTCAGACCAATCTTAGATCTCAAGATCCTAAACAAATTTCTCAAGGTTCCATCGTTCAAAATGGAAACCATTCGGACAATTCTTCCTACCATCCAGGAAGGTCAATTCATGACCACGGTGGATTTAAAGGATGCGTATCTACATATTCCTATCCACAAGGAACATCATCGGTTCCTAAGGTTCGCCTTTCTGGACAAGCATTACCAGTTTGTGGCACTTCCATTCGGATTAGCCACTGCTCCAAGAATTTTCACAAAGGTACTAGGGTCCCTTCTAGCGGTGCTAAGACCAAGGGGCATTGCAGTAGTACCTTACTTGGACGACATACTGATTCAAGCGTCGTCCCTACCACAAGCAAAGGCTCATACGGACATTGTCCTGGCCTTTCTCAGATCTCACGGGTGGAAAGTGAACGTAGAAAAAAGTTCTCTATCTCCGTCAACAAGAGTTCCCTTCTTGGGAACAATAATAGACTCCTTAGAAATGAGGATTTTTCTGACAGAGGCCAGAAAATCAAAACTTCTAAGCTCTTGTCAAGTACTTCATTCTGTTCTTCTTCCTTCCATAGCGCAGTGCATGGAAGTAATAGGTTTGATGGTCGCGGCAATGGACATAGTTCCTTTTGCGCGAATTCATCTGAGACCATTACAACTGTGCATGCTCAGTCAGTGGAATGGGGATTATACAGACTTGTCTCCGACGATACAAGTAGATCAGAGGACCAGAGATTCACTCCGTTGGTGGCTGACCCTGGACAACCTGTCACAGGGGATGAGCTTCCGCAGACCAGAGTGGGTCATTGTCACGACCGACGCCAGTCTGGTGGGCTGGGGCGTGGTCTGGGAACCCCTGAAAGCTCAGGGTCTTTGGTCTCGGGAAGAATCTCTTCTCCCGATAAATATTCTGGAACTGAGAGCGATATTCAATGCTCTCAAGGCTTGGCCTCAGCTAGCAAAGGCCAAATTCATACGGTTTCAATCAGACAACATGACGACTGTTGCGTATATCAACCATCAGGGGGGAACAAGGAGTTCCCTGGCGATGGAAGAAGTGACCAAAATCATTCAATGGGCGGAGACTCACTCCTGCCACTTGTCTGCAATCCACATCCCAGGAGTGGAAAATTGGGAAGCGGATTTTCTGAGTCGTCAGACATTTCATCCGGGGGAGTGGGAACTCCATCCGGAAATCTTTGCCCAAATAACTCAATTGTGGGGCATTCCAGACATGGATCTGATGGCCTCTCGTCAGAACTTCAAGGTTCCTTGCTACGGGTCCAGATCCAGGGATCCCAAGGCGACTCTAGTAGATGCACTAGTAGCACCTTGGACCTTCAATCTAGCTTATGTATTCCCACCGTTTCCTCTCATCCCCAGGCTGGTAGCCAGGATCAATCAGGAGAGGGCATCAGTGATCTTGATAGCTCCTGCGTGGCCACGCAGGACTTGGTATGCAGACCTGGTGAATATGTCATCGGCTCCACCATGGAAGCTACCTTTGAGACAGGACCTTCTTGTTCAAGGTCCGTTCGAACATCCGAATCTGGCCTCACTCCAACTGACTGCTTGGAGATTGAACGCTTGATTTTATCAAAGCGAGGGTTCTCAGATTCTGTCATTGATACTCTTGTTCAGGCCAGAAAGCCTGTAACTAGAAAAATCTACCATAAAATATGGAAAAAATATATCTGTTGGTGTGAATCTAAAGGATTCCCATGGAACAAGATAAAAATTCCTAAGATTCTATCCTTTCTTCAAGAAGGTTTGGAGAAAGGATTATCTGCAAGTTCTTTGAAGGGACAGATTTCTGCTTTATCTGTTTTACTTCACAAAAAGCTGGCGGCTGTGCCAGATGTTCAAGCTTTTGTTCAGGCTCTGGTTAGAATCAAGCCTGTTTACAAACCTTTGACTCCTCCTTGGAGTCTCAATTTAGTTCTTTCAGTTCTTCAGGGGGTTCCGTTTGAACCCCTACATTCCGTTGATATCAAGTTATTATCTTGGAAAGTTTTGTTTTTGGTTGCAATTTCTTCTGCGAGAAGAGTTTCAGAGTTATCTGCTCTGCAGTGTTCTCCTCCTTATCTGGTGTTCCATGCAGATAAGGTGGTTTTGCGTACTAAACCTGGTTTTCTTCCGAAAGTTGTTTCTAACAAAAACATTAACCAGGAGATAGTCGTGCCTTCTTTGTGTCCGAATCCAGTTTCAAAGAAGGAATGTTTGTTGCACAATTTGGATGTAGTTCGTGCTCTAAAATTCTATTTAGATGCTACAAAGGATTTCAGACAAACATCTTCCTTGTTTGTTGTTTATTCTGGTAAAAGGAGAGGTCAAAAAGCAACTTCTACCTCTCTCTCTTTTTGGCTTAAAAGCATCATCAGATTGGCTTATGAGACTGCCGGACGGCAGCCTCCTGAAAGAATCACAG
Organism: Bombina bombina; assembly: GCF_027579735.1. NCBI lineage: Eukaryota > Metazoa > Chordata > Amphibia > Anura > Bombinatoridae > Bombina > Bombina bombina. Next base: position 1,088,596,451 of record NC_069504.1, read on the forward strand.
CTCATTCCACTAGGGCCGTGGCTTCCACATGGGCCTTCAAGAACGAGGCTTCTGTTGATCAGATATGTAAGGCAGCGACTTGGTCTTCACTGCACACTTTTACTAAATTTTACAAATTTGATACTTTTGCTTCTTCTGAGGCTATTTTTGGGAGAAAGGTTTTGCAAGCCGTGGTGCCTTCCATCTAGGTGACCTGATTTGCTCCCTCCCATCATCCGTGTCCTAAAGCTTTGGTATTGGTTCCCACAAGTAAGGATGACGCCGTGGACCGGACACACCTATGTTGGAGAAAACAGAATTTATGTTTACCTGATAAATTACTTTCTCCAACGGTGTGTCCGGTCCACGGCCCGCCCTGGTTTTTTAATCAGGTCTGATAATTTATTTTCTTTAACTACAGTCACCACGGTATCATATGATTTCTCCTATGCAAATATTCCTCCTTTACGTCGGTCGAATGACTGGGGAAGGCGGAGCCTAGGAGGGATCATGTGACCAGCTTTGCTGGGCTCTTTGCCATTTCCTGTTGGGGAAGAGAATATCCCACAAGTAAGGATGACGCCGTGGACCGGACACACCGTTGGAGAAAGTAATTTATCAGGTAAACATAAATTCTGTTTTTCCAAGGGTAATCAATTATTTGATTCACAATTGGATTCAATTCTTTCAACTGTTACTCTGGGGAAGGGAGTTTTTTTGCTTCAAGGTTAAGTTCTAAGAGTAAATCTTAAGCTTATATTAGTTTTTGTTCTTAATAAGGAACGGAATCCTAATTGTTCCCCAAGTAACATGTTTATAATTGGAAGCTTTCTTCTGCATGAAATTAATTCAAGCCATTTAAAAGATCAAAGTCAGCCCCAAAATTTGCATGTAGGTGCGGCTCTTATTCCAGCTTAGCTGGTAAGGGGCAGGTTGAGACTTTTTTAAATTTGTTCGGTTCAATTCGGTCCAAACTTCTTAGATTGGGGTACAGAATAGGATTCAGAGTAAAACCGCCTGTGAGAAGTCTTTTTCTCTCTAGCATATTCCAGCTATTCCAGTAAAGGCTCACACTTTCCTGAAGTGTGTTTCAGACCTGTATGTTTTGGGTACTTGTGAAGCGCGGTTGGTCACCCGTTGGGGTCTCAAGGCGCTGCTCAGACCTGGAGTTATCTGGGATATTCTTACCAGTTCCATTTCAGGAACGGGGTTTGGGGTTTTGTTCAAAACTATTCATTGTCCCAAAGATAGAAAATCTTTTTGAGTTGTCATATAGGAGTACCATCTTTCAGAATGGTGTTTATATGGTCTATTCTGCCTTTTGGTCAGCAAGGGCATTATTTGTTTGCAATAGATTCAATAGATGCATATCTTCATATTCTGTTTTCATTCAGATTATTTTTATTTTTTGAGATTCTCTTTTTTAGACAAGTATTACCAATTTGTTGCTTTTCCTTCTGGCCTAGCTACAGCTATAAGAATCTTTTCAAGGTTCTCAGTGTTTCCTTATTTGTATGATCTCGTGATACTTGCTCAGTCTTTTCGTTCTGCAGAATCTCATACGATTCAACTTTTGTTGTTTCTTCAAAGACATGGTTGGAGGATTTTTTTATCAAAAGCTCCTTGATTCCTCAGACAAGGGTCACCTTTTTTAGGTTTCCAGATAGATTGTGTTAATGTCTTTGTCTCTACAGACAAGAGACAATTATATTGGGTTCAGTTTGTCGGAACCTTCAGTCTCTATTATTTCCTTCAGTAGCTATATGCATGGAAGTTTTAGGTCTCATGGCTGTATCATTGGATTCGATTCCCTTTGCTTATTTTCATATGAAACCTTTCCAGTTTTTTATGCTGAATTAATGGTGCAGGGATTATTCTAGGATATCACTTTTAATATCTTTGAATCCCAATATTCAACTATCTTTGGCTTGGTGGTTAGATCATGCCTATATTTTTCCGCCTCTGGTTCTTCTTTTAAGAGTGATTTTCAAAATCATCATGGAGCAATCGTTTGTGCTGCTGGTGGCTCCAGCATGGCCGCTTAGGTTTTGTTATATGGTTCTTGTTCGGATGTCCAGTTGCCAACCTTGGTCACTTCCATTAAGGCCAGACCTAATATATTAAGGTTCGTTTTTTTCCGTCAGGAACTCAAATTATTTAATTTGATGGTATGGAAATTAAACGCTTAGTGCTTAGTCATAGAGGTTTCTCTGACTCAGTGATTAATACTATGTTGCAGGCTCGTAAAGCTGTGTCTAGAAAGATTTATTATCGAGTTTGGAAGACTTGCATCTCATGATGCTCTTCTCATAAATTCTCTTGGCATTCTTTTAGAATTCCTAGGATTTTACAGTTTCTTCAGGTTGTCTGCAAGTTCCTTGAAAGGACACATCTCTGCTCTTTCTGTTCTGTTTCACAGAAAAATTGCTAATCTTCCTGACATTCGTTGTTTTGTACAGGCTTTGGTTCGTATCAAGCCTGTCATTAAGTCAATCTCTCCTCCTTGGAGTCTTAATTTGTTTGAGCCTATGCATTCTCTGGACATTAAATTTACTTTCTTGGAAAGTATTGTTTCTTTTGGCGATCTCTTCTGCTAGAAGAGTTTCTGAATTATCTGCTCTTTCTTGTGAGTCTCCTTTTCTGATTTTTCATCAGGATAAGTCGGTTTTGCGGACTTCAATTAAATTTTTACCTAAGGTTGTGAATTCCAACAACATTAGTAAAGAAATTGCTGTCCCTTCGTCGTGTCCTAATCCTAAGAATTCTTTGGAAAGATCTTTGCATTCTTTGGATGTGGTAAGAGCTTTGAAATATTATGTTGATGCTACTAAGATTTCAGAAAGACTTCTAGTCTATTTGTTATCTTTTCTGGTTTTAGGAAAGGCCAGAAGGCTTCTGCCATTTCTTTGGCATCTTGGTTAAAGCTTTTAATTCATCATGCTTATTTGAAGTAGAGTTAATCCCCGCCTCAGAGGATTACGGCTCATTCTACTAGGTCAGTTTCTACTTGGTCTTCTTTGCATACTTTTACTAAATTCTACCATTTTGATGTTTTCTCTACTTCAGAAGCAGTTTTTGGTAGAATAGTACTTCAGGCAGCTGTTTCAGTTTGATTCTTCTGCTTATAATTTCAGTTTTTTTCATTATAAAGATTAAAACTTTTGATTTGGGTTGTGGATTAATTTTTCAGCGGAATTGGCTGTCTTTATTTTGATCCCTCCCTCTCTAGTCTCTTGCGTGGAGTTCCACATCTTGGGTATTTGCTATCCCATACGTCACTAGTTCATGGACTCTTGCCAATTACATGAAAGAAAACATAATTTATGTAAGAACTTACCTGATAAATACATTTCTTTCATATTGGTAAGAGTCCATGAGTCCCACCCTTTTTATGGTGGTTATGATTTTTTTGTATAAAGCACAATTATTCCAATTCCTTGTTGATGCTTTCGCTCCTTTCTTATCACCCCACTTCTTGGCTATTCGTTAAACTGAATTGTGGGTGTGGTGGGGGTGTATTTATAGGCATTTTGAGGTTTGGGAAACTTTGCCCCTCCTGGTAGGAATGTATATCCCATACGTCACTAGCTCATGGACTCTTGCCAATATGAAAGAAATGAATTTATCAGGTAAGTTCTTACATAAATTATGTTTTCTTCAGCTCAATGATGTGGCATTTATTTATCATGTTTTATGCTAGCAATGTTTCTACATGTACAATAACATTTACTGTTTTTTACATATTAAGTTCATGTACTTGATTTCATCTGCAAACATCACGTTTTTGCTTATATCATAAAAGGTTATTACTGCTATTATGCCTTTAAGTAAACTTATGAGGTCTTTTCAAAATTAAGATTTATTTAATTTTGTTCTGACCGACAGCATACTTAAGTTTATTCTACTGATGAAGGTTTCGTTGGCTCAAAGGATCATGTATCAGACAGTTTGTTAAAAATTCTCCATATTTTTCATTTGAACATTTTTTGTTCTTTGTTAAGGAAATGTTTCTATTTATAGCTTTTAGGAGTCCAATCCTCCTAATAACTATGTTAATAATCCTTTTCAAATCTGGATTTTAACATTTTTGCTTTTGAGGTTTTTTCCTATTCAATATACTATCTGTATTATATTCTAGAGGATGGTTATTCTGATTCCCTCTTGGGACTGAACTTCTATTTCTATGGAAATTGGTACTTGTTCAGTATTCTTTAGAATTTGAATATAACCTTAGTAGAGCATATTCACGTACTGTTTTTATATTTTTAGCTCAGCTTTATCTGTGGCTGACATTAACGTTCTTTCATCCTTTGTTGAACAGTTAGCATAAGCAGTTTCAGATTCTCAAGTATTTAAATCTGTTTATTTACTTTAGATGGATTAATTTAATTTTGTTTACTATATCTATTATTATGATTTCAAATATATTTTATTATCTCTCTCTTGTTAGGATAATAATTTATTTGATTTCTATGATCTCCACTATTTCTGGAGGTTTAGAGTTTTTTTCGGCCCTACTTTTAGTCCAGTGATGTAGATCAGTTGGTGAATGTCCTGACTACAAATGCTTGTTCTAGATCGAAGGGTCATAGATTCCTTTTCCGGCAGGGTTAATACAGCCCTTTGGCTTTTAAAGTCAATTTATTGTGTACCATTTATTTGTTTAATAACTACTGTTTTTATCAGCTGCTAATTTCATTTACTCTGAGCTTTTATGTATCCTCCTGGGAGGAAAAACGCTATATAATTTACTAGTTAGACTGAATGAAGGTGCGGTTCTCAAACCAGTCCTTCTGGTGGGGGGCAGATTAAATTGTTTTTGGATGAACTCAGTCCAAATTCTATATTATTCTTGGGGTTTAAATAGATTTTTAGAATGAGACCTCCTATGGCAATAATTTTTCTTTCTCAGTACACTCTGATTTTTTTTTTTTTTTTATAGGAGTGATTATGCCAGTTCTTTTTGCAGGAATAGGATTTGGGTTTCTATTCAATTCTGTTTTTTGTCCCTAAGAAGAGAGGTTTATTCTGTCCATTCTTGGATCTGAAGACTTTTATATTGTTTTGTTAGAGTCTCAACTTCTAAGGACTATTATGCCTTTTTGTTAAGGTCATTTCAGGTCCACTCCATTTTCAGGATGTTTATCCTCATATTTTATTTCATTCAGACCACTTGTGGATTCTGAGATTTCTTTTATTAAAGCCGGACAGATAGCTTAGCATGCTAATACACTGTGGCTGAGCTATGTAGCAACCTGAGAGTTGCAGGTTCGATTCCCGGTGAGGTCCATTCAGCCTTTCATCCATCTGAGGTCGATTAAGTGAGCAGTGTCTTGAGTCCCTTATGGGTGATTAGACGAGCTTTACAAGTATCCAATACATACATATGAAAGAGCAGTATTCAAATATATGGACTTTTCTTTTTGTGGAATCCCTCATGAATTAAGTGTCTGTTTCTTTTGAGCCTATATTTTCTTTGAAGATTATCTACTTTCTTGGGAAGTATTGTTTCTTTTGACTATTTTTTCTGCTACAAGAGTTTCTGATTTATCAGCTCTCTCTTGTGTGTCTCCTTATCTGATTTTTTTTTTCATCTAGAGAAGTTGTTTTGTGGACTTCTTTTTTTCCTAAGGTTGTGAATTTGAACAACATTAGTAGAGAAATTGTTGTTCTGTCTTTGTGTCCTAATCCTAAAGAATTCTTTGAAAGTTCTTTACATCCTTTGTATGTGGTAAAAGCTTTATAATTCTATATTGAGGTTACTAGGATTTCAGAAGACTTCTAGTCTATTTGCTGTTTTTCTGGTTCCAGAAAAGGTTAGGAAGCCTCTGCCATTTCTTTGGCATCCTGATTAAAGCTTTTGTTTTTCAAGGCTCATTTGGAGGCAGGGCAGGCTCCGCCTCAGAGATTTACAGCTCATTCGCCATTTCTTGGGCTTTTTCAGAATGATGCATAGGTTGATCAAATTTGCAAATCGGTAATTTGGTCGTCTTTAAATACTTTTATTGTTTTTACTATTTTGTTGTATTTGCTTCTTCTGAAGCAGTCTTTGGTAGGAAAAGTTCTTCAGGCAGCGGTTTGTTTGATTCTACTGCTTTTGATTTAATTTTTTTGAGAGACTTAATTATTGTGTGGATTTAATTTCTCAGTGGAAATAGCTGTTATTTTCTCTCTCCCTCTCTAGTGACTATTCTGTGGACTTCCACATCTTGGGTATTTCTATCCCATATGTCACTAGCTCATGGACTTTTGCCAATTACATGAAAGAAAACATAATTTATGATAAATTAATTTCTTTCATATTGGCAAGAGTCCATGAGGCCCACCATTGTTATGGTGGTTATGGGGGGGGGGGGTTTTGTATAAAAACACAATTATATTTCCAGTTCCTCCTTTTTGTATGCTTTTTTTACTCCTTTGTGTTATCACCTCACTTCTTGGCTAGTCGTTAAACTGAGTTGTGGGTGTGGTGGGAGGTGTATTTATAGGCATTTGAGGTTTGGGAAACTTTGCCCCCTCCTGGTAGGAATGTATATCCCATACGTCACTAGCTCATGGACTCTTGCCAATGTGAAAATAAATTATCAGGTAAGTTCTTACGTAAATTATGTTTTTAACACATTCAGAAGACATTTTACTATGATAGGGGCTTTGTTTCACTATTTTCTGCATTGATGTAAACCTTAAAAATACTGTTTGGGTGGGATCCCTATTTATAGGCTAAATCCAAAATTTGCATTATGGGTCTCATGTTGGATTAATTTCTTCATATGTCAGTTATATTTTATGTGTTTGGGGTTTTAGTAAATAAAAAAAAATGCCCTTCCTTGACAGTATTTAATATAACCTGTACTTTTGTGATTTAGGACATTATTAGAGACCAAGGACTCCAACGAAGGGAGGGAGGTAAGTATCTCAGATCTGTGCTAAGCAGTGCGTACGTAACATAACTAAATGTGCAAATCAATGTGAATGTACTAGTATGGTCTTTCTGCTAAGCATTTCATATTTTTTTTCCCCATATGTTTTGTTTTCATTTTTAAACTTGACATCTTGCATAATAGTATTTTACACAATATCACGGGTTTCCTTTTATGATGTTATTCTCTTATAATAAAAATAAGCAATATACCTCGGTGTTCTAGCAGAATAAAATATGCTACTATGTTTTCATTATATTCTGATTGAGTATTTATTTAAAAAAATTAATATATGCCCCTTTTTTGTGTGTGAATTCTATTGTTTTTTTGTTAAATACTAATATATGGGAAAATGATATGTAATTTGACTTGATGTTATTAAATTGTTAGAGAACTGTATTTGGAATATAATGCTGTTTTCTCATGTTAATTCTGCCCCGCCACTCAAACTTTTTTTCCCACTTTTCCATTTTTACTCCCCTTTCCTACTTTCTTCCCACCAATCCCTCATCCCTTTTTTAAAAAACATTTTTTTATTTTTTTCTGCCTGTGTTTTTCCCACAGCCCCCCTGGTCCAGCCGCCCCGCTGCCTTCGGAAATACTCTCGGAACCCCAGCCCACTCCTACATACTCTCCCCAGTGAAATAGTCTTTGATTTTGAGTCTGACCCCGTTTGCAGAGGTAGTTGGGCTGTTTATTTCACCTCCCCCTCAAACACTAGCTGACAAAGCCAATGGTACTGTTTTGCCTTGGCTCATAGCACTTGTAGATAAGTGTGCAGGACACAGGCAATGCTATTACCAGTATCTGCTAGACACTAAAGCTGCGTTTATACACTGTGGTAGGACATGCATGAAATCTTGTAATGGTCTAGAATTCTTCAGCTTTTAGTGTTAAGCCGGCACTTTTTAACCACACTTGTCCTTTTAGCTTCCATTTGTGTGACCTCGCTTTGCATGCTTTCTTATTTTTAGGACTAAGTGATCCTCATGGTAGTAATAAATTAAGCAACCGAGTAAAGTAATCAAGAATTTATCAGTTATTCCATAAATTAATATTTTTGCTAGCTAAGAAACCTGGCCTATATCAAACTCCATAGTTTAACATTTTGGTTACAATGGAGGAATCAAGTACTTTGCAGATCGCTTTATTATCCAAGGGTTTAAGGCATACACAATGCTAAGCATGGCATTTTTTAACAGGTATTCATTTTACATTTTTATTTATGTTCTTTGGCATATAAGATACAGGGTTTTAAGCTTACAAAAAAAAAACCCTGTGTTCAGTTTTCCCTGTGCTGTAAATACTGAAACAGTGATTGACACTGTCTGTTGAATAGTTATAGCAACTGAAACTGATTTTCAGGGGGCAGAAAAAGACATACAGGTTGATAGAGGGGTTAAGGAATGGGAATAGATTGCTGATTATATTTGCAGAACACTAGAGACTCAGGTTTCCGGACACAAGAATAAGGTGTATAAAAAGTCTTTGCACTTCCTCTTTTTTTTTTTTGCTGACATCTTTAGTGTATGTGTTGTGTGTCACATGCAAATGCATTTTATATGCTTACATCTCTAAACATCTGCTCTTATTCAGTGTGTGTGACTTTACATTGAATGTGCATGGAATGCCCAGTAGCATACTGATATAGTTTAAAAGCTTTTGTTGTTACATTGAAACGACTCCTTGGAAAAGGCACAGGGATTGAATAAAATAAATAAAAAAAAACTCCATGATATTCTCAGTGTTTTGAGTTGTACGCATTCTCTGTGAAGATACAGTAGGGATTTCTAAATGTTTTTCCCCTGTGGTAAATGCTACACTTTTTAAATTACATGTATAAGTATTTTATTGTGTATTCCATGTCTTTAACATTTCCCCATTTTTATACCATTTTTTATTTTTAGATTTTATTTTTAATTTATTTGTAAACATTTTTATATAGTTAATCTTAAGTACATACTTTATCATCTAGCTATAAAAAATACTAGAGGAATATTTCTGATTTGTTTTACATGGAACCCTTGTGTTTTTTAAAACATTGAACCATTCTTTTGTTTTTTTTATATCTCAAACCAAGTAATATAAAACTTTTCAGTAGAAAAGAAAAGATAAAGAACTAATGTAAATTCACAAAACTGATGGGTATGTTATTTTTTTCTAATATTACTTTCAGTGATTCAGCAATGTCTGTTTTAATGCATCAAAAACTAAATTATCAGCTTCATAATAAACTACAGGTGGCCCTTGGTTTACGCCGGTTCAATTTGCGCTGTTTCAGAATAACAACCCTTTTTTCAGTCATGTGACTGCTATTGAAAAGCAGTGCACTAATTAAAATAGCCAGTAGGTGGAGCTGTCCGCTTGTGTTGCAGCAAAATTATGTAATCTTAGCAGACTGAAATTAATCTGTGTACACAGAACATACATTAGCTATCGAGCAGCTTTCAAAGGAACAAGATCTATCAGCCACTTCCCTATTATCTTCCTGTCCAGCTGCTTGAGGTGAGAGTGCCTAACTGCTTAATCAGTCCAGATTGAAATGCATAGAATAGGTGCAGACCCAATATTATCTAACATGCTAACAATGCAGAGAACTGTTTGCAGAAAAATGCAAGTAAAAATTTTTTTTTGTTCATTAAACTTCGTTTGATGATACAGTCTGTTGTGTGATTATTAGCAAATGTTTTTGTTCACTAAACTTAGTTTGCTGATATTCTGTTGTGTGATTATTTAATTAGGTTTATAAAGCTGTTTAGCATTTAAAGTCTTCATTTCAAATCTTTAAAAATAATGTTTTAGGTGTTACTTTTGTCAATTTTGAGAGGGGCCTAGATTCTAACTCCCTCACTTCCCATTGACTTACATTATAAACTGGGTTTTGATTTACAACCATTCCTTCTGGAACCTAACCCTGGTATAAACTGAGGGCTACCTGTATATCAAAGCCCTCTACCTTTTCTGATATTTAAACTTACAAATTATCTAGAAGGGTGGTCTTATTTATACACCACCCACATAATGCTAAAATGCTTGTTTACTTTTTACAAATAGCAATTAGAAGTTACCAATATTGTTTGTATTTTTTATGATCTCAATAAAGCTGAAGCTTGCCTTTCTATTTTTCCGTAAATGTAGTTTGTTTATAGTAGAGGGTTCAATGTTTTTTTGAAATACACAGTTCATAAAAAGCATGTTCACTGAACAGATACATTTATTTTATGTCCTAGAACTTAGATTAAAGGGACAGTCTACACCAGAATTGTTGTTTAAAAAGCTAGATAATCCCTTTATTACCCATTCCCCTATTTTGCATAACCAACACGGTTATATAAATAAATAAGCCTTTGCAGACTGCCCCCTTATTTCAGTTCTTTGACTGACATGTATTTAGCCAATCGGTGCCCTCTCACTTATAAATTCAGGGCGTGGTCACAGTGTTATCTATATGAAACACATGAAATTACGCCCTCTAGCTGTGAAAAACCTACCAAATGCATTTAGAAATTAGCATATGAGCCTACCTAGGTTTAGTTTTCAACAAAGAATACCAAGAGAACAACGCAAATTTGATGATAAAAGTGAATTGAAAAGTTGTTTAAAATTGCATTCCCTATCTGAATCATGAAAGTTTAATTTGGACTAGACTGCCCCTTTAAGTTCTTTTGACAGACTTGCATATTTGCCAATGAGTGCTGACTCCTAGGTAACTCCACAGGAGTGAGCCCAATGTTATTTATATGGCTCAGGTGAGCTAACACCCTCTTGTGTTCAAAATGCATTCAGATAAGAGGTGGCCTTCAAGGCCTAAGAAATTAGCATATGAGCCTACTTAGGTTTAGCTTCAAACTAAGAATACCAAGAGAACAAAGTAAAATTGGTGATAAAAGTAAATTGGAAAGTTGTTTAAAATTCTATACCCAATCTGAATCCTGAAAGTTTATTTTGGACTAGACTGTCCCTTTTTAAATACAACCTTCTCTAAGGATATTTTCTGTGTTGTGTTAAACTACTGTTTTATAATTTAAAAACAGGTACAACTCCGGGTTTATCTGCTACACCACCTGCCTCTTTACCTGGGTCTCTCACTAGTGTCAAATCTCTGCAAAAGTCCCCTGGACAGCAAAGAGAACGCAAGTCCTCCTCTTCCTCTACAGAAGACAGAAGTCGAATGGTGAGAAGCTAACAGTGTTCTGTATAGTTAAGTGCTCTACTAATAATCTCTGCATCATTCTTGTTGAGCAAATTTGTGTTGCTACCATTTTGCAGAAAACACTTGGTCGTCGAGATTCTAGTGATGACTGGGAGATAGCAGATGGGCAGATTACAGTTGGTCAGCGAATAGGATCTGGATCCTTTGGGACAGTATATAAGGGAAAGTGGCATGGTATAGTATTTGCTTCTAACTCTATACATACGTTATCCAGTAATTAGCTTGCATCCCTTTTGTAATAGATTTTGAAAATGGCATGATATTAACTCATCATCATAAAGTTGCATTGTATTCTTTAAAGGATATAATTTGCTATAAATAGAAAAAAATACACTAATGATCCTATGTAATGTTAATTAAGAGGTTTTAGTTAAATCTGCTGAAAGGGAAATTTAAATAAATGTGTGCAGATCACTTACTGAAAAGAACTCTATTTTTCAGTTATCATTTAATGTCTCTTAAGAAACTGAACTATGGGATCCACTTTGTTTGTTTTTGTAATTAGATGATTCCATTTCTTCAGGTGTCCTGGATCTTAAATGCTGTTTGCAGCTTTTAAATACTGGTGGCCCTCGGTTTACGCTGGTTCAATTTGCGCCGTTTCAGAATAACCACCTTTTCTTTTATGTAATTGGCAAGAGTCCATGAGCTAGTGATGTATGGGATATACAATTCTACCAGGAGGGACAAAGTTTCCCAAACCTCAAAATTCCTATAAATACACCCCTCACCACACCCACAATTCAGTTTTACAAACTTTGCCTCCTATGGAGGTGGTGAAGTAAGTTTGTGCTAAGATTTCTACGTTGATATGCGCTTCTCAGCATTTTGAAGCCCGATTCCTCTGAGTACAGTGAATGTCAGAGGGATGTGAAGGGAGTATCACCTATTGAATGCAATGGTTTTCCTCACGGGAGATCTATTTCATAGGTTCTCTGTTATCGGTCATAGAGATTAATTTCCTACCTCCCTTTTCAGATCGACGATATACTCTCATATTCCATTACCTCTACTGATAACCATTTCAGTACTGGTTTGGCTATCTGCTATATGTGGATGGGTGTCTTTGGTAAGTATGTTTTCATTACTTAAGACACTCTCAGCTATGGTTTGGCACTTTATGTATTTTATAAAGTTCTAAATATATGTATTTTACTTATATTTGCCATGATTCAGGTTTTCAGTATATCTCCTTTTGCAGACTGTCAGTTTCATATCTGGGAAATGCATTTTTTAGGAAAAATGTATTTCTTACCTGGGGTATAGTCTTTTTCAATTGACTGTCTTTTAAATTCGCGGGCAGAATTAGTCTCGCGAGGGCGCAAAATGCTAGAGTTTATTGCGTCGTTCTTGGCGCAAGATTTTTTTGGCGCAAAGTTATGTTCGTTGACGCAATTTCGGCATTTCCGGCCTCTTAGTTGACGCCGTGTCCTTCACAAGGTTGCGTCTTCGGTGACGCGAGTGTGTCATTTCTGGACGTTTTTGGCGACAAAAAATATTATTCAGTCTGTGTCGTGCATCATACTTGCCGCTAAATATTTTCATTATTTAAGACCCGATTCCTATATGCCTCTTCCTTTTTTTTTATGTCAGAGGGCTATGCTGTTTGCTTTTTTTTCCCATTCCTGAAACTGCCATATAAGGAAATTGATAATTTTGCTTTATATGTTTTTTTCTCTTACATTTGCAAGATGTCTCAATCTGATCTTGTCTCAGAAATCACTGTTGGAACCCTGCTGCCTGATAACAGTTCTACCAAAGCTAAGTGCATTTGTTGTAAACTTGTGGAGGTTATACCTCCAGCTGTGGTTTGTAATAGCTGTCATGATAAACTTTTACATGCAGAGAATGTATCCATCAGTAGTAGTTCATTACCTGTTGCTGTTCCCTGAACATCTAATGCACAAGATATTCCTGTAAATTTAAAATAATTTATTTCTGATTCTATTCAGAAGGCTTTGTCTGCCATTCTGCCTTATAATAAACGTAAAAGGTCTTTTAAAACTTCTCATAAAGTTGATGAAATTTCAAATGACGGGCAACATACTGAATTATCCTTCTCTGATGAGGATCTATCTGATTCAGAAGATCCTGCCTCAGATATTGACACTGACAAATCCTCTTATTTATTTAAAATGGAGTATATTCGTTCTTTGTTAAAAGAAGTGTTGATTACATTGGATATGGAGGAAATTTGTCCTCTTGATATTAAAACTAGTAAACGTTTAAATTTGGTTTATAAACCTCCTGTGGTTATTCCAGAGGTTTTTCCAGTTCCTGATGCTATTTCTGATATGATTTCTAAGGAATGGAATAGGCCTGGTGGTACTTTTTATTCCTTCTTCAAGGTTTAAAAAAATTGTATCCTTTGCCAGCAGTTTCTTTATAGTTTTGGGAAAAGATCCCCAAAGTAGTACTCTTGCTAAACGTACTACTATTCCTATGGAAGATAGTACTTCTTTTAAAGATACTTTAGATGGGAAACTTGAATCTTATCTAAGGAAAGCTTATTTATATTCAGGTCATCTTCTCAGGCCTGCAATTTCTTTGGCTGATGTTACAGCTGCTGTATCAAACAAAACAAACTCTGGACAGTGATGGTCTGTAAATTGCAGACTCTAATGACGTGTAGACACACAGATGTATCCAATATGATACCGGAGTGTAGTGCACAAACATAGATATGCTCTTCTGGGAACAGTAATGTAACGGCATACAAGAAACCCCACTCGCTCTATAGCCTTGCTAACCGGAGTCTAACAGCGGGCATCGGTATCTCAGATTACCTCTTCCAGAATGCACTTTCTTCACCGGTTCGGCTTAGCGTCCTCGTAGGGAAACACGCCGCTCCAGGACCCGCCCAGTGACGTCCTCTGTTCCTCTCCTCCAATGGCACTGCAGCTCCTGCTCACACCTACCCCGACACTCAGGGTTGTGATGAATAGACTGGCAAAGGCATAAGTTCAAAACAAAACTAATCTTCACCACAAATAAAGTAAAATCAAAACTTTATTCTATCTTCGTGTAAACAAACACTTCATTAAAAACGAATTCCATGAAAATGGCAGCAACATAACAACTTTCATTCAGCAGAACAGTGTGGTACTAATGGCTTACGCGTTTCAGCCCGAAAGCCGTAGTCATAGCCTGTAGTACCTTAGGTAACACCTGTTAAAATAGTAACAGCATTCTATTGGTCTAAAACAAAAACAAAAGCTACAGAAGGTAGTCGTAAGTTTTACATATTTGCATGGTTTACACCTAGAGTGACCACATTTAAACATGCCTAGGTGTTTCATCCATGAGCTCGCTGTGTTTTGTATGGTAGGTAGCATAGTAGGAGATAGTATGTTTCCTATAGTGGGGCTTTTTCTATAAGAGCATCTCAGGCCTTTGTCCACAGTTGACACCAATTTGTCATCGGCCTTTAAAATATCAAAATGCTTACGTATGATCGAACACACTGATGGAAATTGACTACTATGGTTTGTTACAAAAGTGACTCCTTCAAATTTATTGGTCAGTCTATCCGAGGAGTTATCATCCAGTAGGTTAACTCTGGGTCTGGTTGAAACAGCTTGTTTATCTTTCCATACTACCTTAGAGGGATATTTCTTTCATGTAATTAACAAGAGTCCATGAGCTAGTGACGTATGGGATATACATTCCTACCAGGAGGGGCAAAGTTTCCCAAACCTTAAAATGCCTATAAATACACCCCTCACCACACCCACAAATCAGTTTTACAAACTTTGCCTCCAAGGGAGGTGGTGAAGTAAGTTTGTGCTAGATTCTACGTTGATATGCGCTCCGCAGCAAGTTGGAGCCCGGTTTTCCTCTCAGCGTGCAGTGAATGTCAGAGGGATGTGAAGAGAGTATTGCCTATTGAATGCAGTGATCTCCTTCTACGGGGTCTATTTCATAAGGTTCTCTGTTATCGGTCGTAGAGATTCATCTCTTACCTCCCTTTTCAGATCGACGATATACTCTTATATTTACCATTTCCTCTACTGATTCTCGTTTCAGTACTGGTTTGGCTTTCTACAAACATGTAGATGAGTGTCCTGGGGTAAGTAAGTCTTATTTTCTGTGACACTCTAAGCTATGGTTGGGCACTTTATTTATAAAGTTCTAAATATATGTATTCAAACATTTATTTGCCTTGACTCAGAATGTTCAACTTTCCTTATTTCCAGACAGTCAGTTTCATATTTGGGATTATGCATTGAATTATCATATTTTTTCTTACCTCAAAAATTTGACTTTTTTCCCTGTGGGCTGTTAGGCTCGCGGGGGCTGAAAATGCTTCATTTTATTGCGTCATTCTTGGCGCGGACTTTTTTGGCGCAAAAATTCTTTTCCGTTTCCGGAGTCATACGTGTCGCCGGAAGTTGCGTCATTTTTTGACGTTATTTTGCGCCAAAAATGTCGACGTTCAGGATGTGGCGTCATTTTTGGCGCCAAAAGCATTTAGGCGCCAAATAATGTGGGCGTCTTATTTGGCGCTAAAAAATATGGGCGTCGCTTTTGTCTCCACATTATTTCAGTCTCATTTTTCATTTGCTTCTGGTTGCTAGAAGCTTGATGTTTGGCATTTTTTCCCATTCCTGAAACTGTCTTATAAGGAATTTGATCTATTTTGCTTTATATGTTGTTTTTTCTCTTACATATTGCAAGATGTCTCACGTTGCATCTGAGCCAGAAGATACTACAGGAAAACCACTGCCTGCTGGATCTACCAAAGCTAAGTGTATCTGCTGTAAACTTTTGGTAGCTATTCCTCCAGCTGTTGTTTGTAATAATTGTCATGACAAACTTGTTAAAGCAGATAATATTTCCTTTAGTGATGTACCATTGCCTGTTGCAGTTCCCTCAACATCTAAGGTGCAGAATGTTCCTGATAACATAAGAGATTTTGTTTCTGAATCCATAAAGAAGGCTTTGTCTGTTATTTCTCCTTCTAGTAAACGTAAAAAGTCTTTTAAATCTTCTCTCTCTACAGATGAATTTTTAAATGAACACCATCATTCTGATTCTTTGGACTCTTCTGGTTCAGAGGATTCTATCTCAGAGATTGATGCTGATAAATCTTCATATTTATTTAAGATGGAATTTATTCGCTCTTTACTTAAAGAAGTACTAATTGCTTTAGAAATAGAGGATTCTAGTCCTCTTGATACTAATTCTATACGTTTGGATAAGGTTTTTAAAGCTCCTGCGGTTATTCCAGAAGTCTTTCCTGTTCCTAATGCTATTTCTGCAGTAATTTCCAAGGAATGGGATAAATTGGGTAATTCATTTACTCCTTCTAAACGTTTTAAGCAATTATATCCTGTTCCGCCTGACAGGTTAGAATTTTGGGACAAAATCCCTAAAGTTGATGGGGCTATTTCTACCCTTGCTAAACGTACTACCATTCCTACGTCAGATGGTACCTCGTTTAAGGATCCTTTAGATAGAAAAATTGAATCTTTTCTAAGAAAAGCTTATCTATGTTCAGGTAATCTTCTTAGACCTGCTATATCATTGGCTGATGTTGCTGCAGCTTCAACTTTTTGGTTGGAAACTCTAGCGCAACAAGTAACAAATCGTGATTCTCATGATATTATTATTCTTCTCCAGCATGCTAATAATTTCATCTGTGATGCCATTTTTTATATTATTAGAGTTGATGTTAGGTTTATGTCTCTGGCTATCTTAGCCAGAAGAGCTTTATGGCTTAAGACCTGGAATGCTGATATGGCTTCTAAATCAACTCTACTTTCCATTTCTTTCCAGGGAAACAAATTATTTGGTTCTCAGTTGGATTCTATTATTTCAACTGTTACTGGTGGGAAAGGAACTTTTTTACCACAGGATAAAAAGTCTAAAGGTAAAAACAGGGCTAACAATCGTTTTCGTTCCTTTCGTTTCAACAAAGAACAAAAGCCTGATCCTTCGTCCTCAGGAGCAGTTTCAGTTTGGAAACCATCTCCAGTCTGGAATAAATCCAAGCCTGCTAGAAAGGCAAAGCCTGCTTCTAAGTTCACATGAAGGTACGGCCCTCATTCCAGTTCAGCTGGTAGGGGGCAGGTTACGTTTTTTCAAAGACATTTGGATCAATTCTGTTCACAATCTTTGGATTCAGAACATTGTTTCAGAAGGGTACAGAATTGGTTTCAAGATGAGACCTCCTGCAAAGAGATTTTTTCTTTCCCATGTCCCAGTAAATCCAGTGAAAGCTCAAGCATTTCTGAATTGTGTTTCAGATCTAGAGTTGGCTGGAGTAATTATGCCAGTTCCAGTTCCGGAACAGGGGATGGGGTTTTATTCAAATCTCTTAATTGTACCAAAGAAGGAGAATTCCTTCAGACCAGTTCTGGATCTAAAATTATTGAATCGTTATGTAAGGATACCAACGTTCAAGATGGTAACTGTAAGGACTATATTGCCTTTTGTTCAGCAAGGGAATTATATGTCCACAATAGATTTACAGGATGCATATCTGCATATTCCGATTCATCCAGATCATTATCAGTTCCTGAGATTCTCTTTTCTAGACAAGCATTACCAATTTGTGGCTCTACCGTTTGGCCTTGCTACAGCTCCAAGAATTTTCACAAAGATTCTCGGTGCCCTTCTGTCTGTAATCAGAGAACAGGGTATTGTGGTATTTCCTTATTTGGACGATATCTTGGTACTTGCTCAGTCTTTACATTTAGCAGAGTCTCATACGAATCGACTTGTGTTGTTTCTTCAAGATCATGGTTGGAGGATCAATTTACCAAAAAGTTCTTTGATTCCTCAAACAAGGGTAACCTTTCTGGGTTTCCAGATAGATTCAGTGTCCATGACTCTGTCTTTAACAGACAAGAGACGTCTAAAATTGATTACAGCTTGTCGAAACCTTCAGTCTCAATCATTCCCTTCGGTAGCCTTATGCATGGAAATTCTAGGTCTTATGACTGCTGCATCGGACGCGATCCCCTTTGCTCGTTTTCACATGCGACCTCTTCAGCTCTGTATGCTGAACCAATGGTGCAGGGATTACACGAAGATATATCAATTAATATCTTTAAAACCGATTGTTCGACACTCTCTAACGTGGTGGACAGATCACCTTCGTTTACTTCAGGGGGCTTCTTTTGTTCTTCCGACCTGGACTGTAATTTCAACAGATGCAAGTCTCACAGGTTGGGGAGCTGTGTGGGGATCTCTGACGGCACAAGGAGTTTGGGAATCTCAGGAGGTGAGATTACCGATCAATATCTTGGAACTCCGTGCAGTTTTCAGAGCTCTTCAGTTTTGGCCTCTTCTGAAGAGAGAATCGTTCATTTGTTTTCAGACAGACAATGTCACAACTGTGGCATACATCAATCATCAAGGAGGGACTCACAGTCCTCTGGCTATGAAAGAAGTATCTCGAATTTTGGTTTGGGCGGAATCCAGCTCCTGTCTAATCTCTGCGGTTCATATCCCAGGTGTAGACAATTGGGAAGCGGATTATCTCAGTCGCCAAACGTTGCATCCGGGCGAATGGTCTCTTCACCCAGAGGTATTTCTTCAGATTGTTCAAATGTGGGGGCTCCCAGAGATAGATCTGATGGCCTCTCATCTAAACAAGAAACTTCCCAGGTATCTGTCCAGATCCCGGGATCCTCAGGCGGAGGCAGTGGATGCATTATCACTTCCTTGGAAGTATCATCCTGCCTATATCTTTCCGCCTCTAGTTCTTCTTCCAAGAGTAATCTCCAAGATTCTGAGGGAATGCTCGTTTGTTCTGCTAATAGCTCCGGCATGGCCTCACAGGTTTTGGTATGCGGATCTTGTCCGGATGGCATCTTGCCAACCATGGACTCTTCCGTTAAGACCAGACCTTCTGTCACAAGGTCCTTTTTTCCATCCGGATCTGAAATCCTTAAATTTAAAGGTATGGAGATTGAACGCTTGATTCTTGGTCAAAGAGGTTTCTCTGACTCCGTGATTAATACTATGTTACTGGCTCGTAAATCTGTATCTCGAGAGATATATTATAGAGTCTGGAAGACTTATATTTCTTGGTGTCTTTCTCATCATTTTTCTTGGCATTCTTTTAGAATACCGAGAATTTTACAGTTTCTTCAGGATGGTTTAGATAAGGGTTTGTCCGCAAGTTCTTTGAAAGGACAAATCTCCGCTCTTTCTGTTCTTTTTCACAGAAAGATTGCTATTCTTCCTGATATTCATTGTTTTGTACAAGCTTTGGTTCGTATAAAACCTGTCATTAAGTCAATTTCTCCTCCTTGGAGTTTGAATTTGGTTCTGGGAGCTCTTCAAGCTCCTCCGTTTGAACCTATGCATTCATTGGACATTAAATTACTTTCTTGGAAAGTTTTTTTCCTTTTGGCCATCTCTTCTGCTAGAAGAGTTTCTGAGTTATCTGCTCTTTCTTGTGAGTCTCCTTTTCTGATTTTTCATCAGGATAAGGCGGTGTTGCGAACTTCTTTTGAATTTTTACCTAAAGTTGTGAATTCCAACAACATTAGTAGAGAAATTGTGGTTCCTTCATTATGTCCTAATCCTAAGAATTCTAAGGAGAAATCGTTGCATTCTTTGGATGTTGTTAGAGCTTTGAAATATTATGTTGAAGCTACGAAATCTTTCCGTAAGACTTCTAGTCTATTTGTTATCTTTTCCGGTTCTAGGAAAGGCCAGAAAGCTTCTGCCATTTCTTTGGCATCTTGGTTGAAATCTTTAATTCATCTTGCCTATGTTGAGTCGGGTAAAATTCCGCCTCAGAGAATTACAGCTCATTCTACTAGGTCAGTATCTACTTCCTGGGCGTTTAGGAATGAAGCTTCGGTTGACCAGATCTGCAAAGCAGCAACTTGGTCCTCTTTGCATACTTTTACTAAATTCTACCATTTTGATGTATTTTCTTCTTCTGGAGCAGTTTTTGGTAGAAAAGTTCTTCAGGCAGCGGTTTCAGTTTGAATCTTCTGCTTATGTTTTTTGTTAAACTTTATTTTGGGTGTGGATTATTTTCAGCAGGAATTGGCTGTCTTTATTTTATCCCTCCCTCTCTAGTGACTCTTGTGTGGAAAGATCCACATCTTGGGTAGTCATTATCCCATACGTCACTAGCTCATGGACTCTTGTTAATTACATGAAAGAAAACATAATTTATGTAAGAACTTACCTGATAAATTCATTTCTTTCATATTAACAAGAGTCCATGAGGCCCAACCTTTTTTGTGGTGGTTATGATTTTTTTGTATAAAGCACAATTATTCCAATTCCTTATTTTATATGCTTCGCACTTTTTTTCTTATCACCCCACTTCTTGGCTATTCGTTAAACTGATTTGTGGGTGTGGTGAGGGGTGTATTTATAGGCATTTTAAGGTTTGGGAAACTTTGCCCCTCCTGGTAGGAATGTATATCCCATACGTCACTAGCTCATGGACTCTTGTTAATATGAAAGAAATGAATTTATCAGGTAAGTTCTTACATAAATTATGTTTTCCTCTGCTTCAGTATGTGTTCCAGATCTGTAGCAAGACTATTATAGTCATTTGGATCTGAGTAGTTACGTTTAAGCCTGATAAATTCACCCTTGGCTATTGCGTGTGGAACATGTCTAGGGTGGCAACTCGTACCATGTAAAACAGAGTTGCCAGAGATGGGTTTCCTAAAAGACTTGGTCTTGATTTTCCCATCAGATATACCCTCTAGAGTGAGATCAAGATAATTAATACTCTGTATTATACTCATAGGTAAATTCCAGACCCATATCATTCATATTAAGGTATTTAACAAATTCTGTGGCTTGACTCTGAGACCCAGTCCAAAAAAATAACAGGTCGTCTATATATCTCTTGTAAAAAGATATATAGCCCCGATAGGAGTTACTATCTCCAAAAATGTGGAAAAATTCCCAGAAACCTAGGAAAAGATTAGCGTACGATTTGGGCAAACTTCGCCCCCATCGCTGTTCCACACCTTTTGGAGATAGTAACGTCCCTCAAAGTAAAAGAAATTGTGGGTTAACAGAAAGCCAATTACCTTAACCAAATAGACCTTAAATTCCTCTGAATAGTCAGTGAAGTGCTCAAGAAAAAAGCAGATGGCTTCAAGCCCTTTATTATGGGGGATGCAAGAGTATAGTGATACTGCATCAACGGTAAGCCATTTGCTTTCCTCTGTCCACTTAATTTCATTGACTAGACTCAGTACATGTTTAATATCCCTTAGGTGAGAGCGCAAAGACATGACCAGTGGCTGTAGGATGCAGTCTGTCCATTCTGATAGATTACACAGAAGAAACTCGACTCCACTCACAATGGGACGTTCCTTTCACATTGACCAGTGACTTATGCACCTTGGGAAAGTGGTGGAACAGGGGAATCCTGGTGCAGCTGCTTCAACTTTTTTGTTGGAAACTTTAGTGCAACAAGTATCGGATCATGATTTGTCTAGCATTGTTAATTTTATTCAACATGCTAATAATTTTATTTGTGATGCCATTTTTGATATCCTCAAAATTAATGTTAAATCTATGTCTTTAGCTATTTTAGCTAGAAGAGCTTTGTGGCTTAAATCTTGGAATGCTGATATGACTTCTAAAGTCCAGGTTGCTATCTCTTTCTTTCCAAGGTAATAAGTTATTTGGTTCTCAGTTGGATTCAATAATTTCAACTGTCACTGGGGGGAAGGGAGTTTTTTTGCCTCAGGATAAAAGACCTAAGGGTAAATCTAAAGCTTCTAACCATTTTCGTTCCTTTCGACAAAATAAGGAACAAAAACCTAATTCTTCCCCCAAGGAATCTGTTTCCAATTGGAAGCCTTTTTCAAATTGGAATAAATCCAAGCCATTTAAGAGATCAAAGCCAGCCCCCAAGTCCGCATGAAGGTGCGGCCCTCATTCCAGCTCAGCTGGTAGGGGCAGATTAAGATTTTTCAAAGATGTTTGGATCAATTGGGTTTAAAATCAATGGATTCAGAGTATTGTCTCTCAGGGTTACAGAATAGCATTCAGAGTAAGACCGCCTGTGAGAAGATTTTTTCTCTCATGCATTACAGCAAACCCAGTAAAGGTTTAGGCTTTCCTGAAGTGTGTTTCAGACCTGGAGTTATCAGGGGTAATAATGCCAGTTCCGTTTCAGGAACAGGGTCTGGGGTTTTATTCAAATCTATTCATTGTCCCAAAGAAAGAAAATCGCGATCCCCTTTGCTCATTTTCATATGAGACCTCTCCAGCTTTGTATGCTGAACCAATGGTGCAGGGATTATTCAAGGATATCACATTTAATATCCTCAAATCCTAATGTTCGACTTTCTCTGACTTGGTGGTTAGATCACCATCGAATAATTCTAGGGGCCTCTTTCGTTCGTACAACCTGGACTGTGATCACAACAAATGCGAGTCTTTCAGGTTGGGGAGCTGTTTGGGGATCTCTGACAGCACAAGGGGGTTGGAAATCTCAAGAGGTGAGATTACTAATAAATATTTTGTAACTCCGTGTGATTCTCAGGGCTCTTCAGTTTTGGCCTCTGTTGAAGAGAGAACCGTTCATTTGTTTTCAGACAGACAATATCACAACATGTGGATCTTGTTCGGATGTCCAGTTGCCAACCTTGGCCACTTCCATTAAGGCCAGACTTTCTATCTCAAGGTCTGTTTTTCCATCAGGATCTCAAATCATTAAATTTGAAGGTATGGAAATTGAACGCTTAGTGTTTAGTCATAGAGGTTTTTCTGCCTCTGTGATTAATACTATGTTGCAGGCTTGTAAATCTGTTGGAAGAGTTACATTTCATGGTGGTGTTCTCATAAATTCTCTTGGCATTCTTTTAGAATTCCTAGAATTTTACAGTTTCTTCAGGATGGTTTGGATAAAGGTTTGTCTGCAAGTTCCTTGAAAGGACAAATCTCTGCTCTTTCTGTTTTATTTCACAGAAAGATTGCTAAACTTCCTGATATTCATTGTTTTGTGCAGGCTTTGGTTTGTATCAAGCCTGTCATTAAATCAATCTCTCCTCCTTGGAGTCTTATTGGACATTAAAATACTTTCTTGGAAAATATTTCTTTTGGCCATCTCTTCTGCTAGAAGAGTTTCTGAATTATCCGCTCTCTTGTGAATCTCCTTTTCTGATTTTTCATCAGGATAAGGCACCCTAAGGTTGTGAATTCTAACAACATTAATAGAGAAATTGTTGTTCCTTCCTTGTGTCCTAATCCTAAGAATTCTTTGGAGAGATCTTTACATTCTTTGGATGTGGTGAGAGCTCTGAAATATTATGTTGACGCTACTAAAGATTTCAGGAAGACTTCTAGTCTATTTGTTATCTTTTCTGGTTCCAGGAAAGGTCAGAAGGCTTCTGCCGTTTCCTTGGCTTCGTGGTTAAATCTTTTGATTCGTCAAGCCCCGCCTCAGAGCATTACAGCTCTTTCTACTAGATCAGTCTCCACTTCCTGTGCTTTTTAAGAATGAAGCTTCAGTTGATCAGATTTGCAAAGCTGCTACTTGGTCTTCTTTGCATACATTTACAAAATTCTACCATTTTGATGTATTTGCTTTTTCAGTTCATTTATGAGAATAAACTTATATTTTGGATTGTGGATTAATTTTTTTTTCAGCGGAAAATGGCTGTTTCTTTCATGTAATTTGCAAGAGTCCATGAGCTAGTGACATATGGGATATACAATCCTACCAGGAGGGACAAAGTTTCCCAAACCTCAAAATGCCTATAAATACACCCCTCACCACACCCACAATTCAGTTTTACAAACTTTGCCTCCTATGGAGGTGGTGAAGTAAGTTTGTGCTAAGATTTCTACGTTGATATGCGCTTCTCAGCATTGTTGAAGCCCGATTCCTCTCAGAGCACAGCGAATGTCAGAGGGACGTGAAGGGATTATCACTTATTTGAATACAATGATTTCCCTAACGGGGGTCTATTTCATAGGTTCTCTGTCGTAGAGATTCATCTCCTACCTCCCTTTTCAGATCGACGATATACTCTCAATTTACCGTTACCTCTACTAATAACTGTTTTAGTACTTGTTTGGCTATCTGCTATATGTGGATGGGTGTCTCTTGGTAAGTATGTTTTTTATTACTTAAGACACCTCAGCTATGGTTTGGCACTTTATGCATTTATATAAAGTTATAAATATATGTATTGTACTTATATTTGCCATGAGTCATGTTCATGTATTTCCTTCAGCAGACTGTCAGTTTCATATTTGGGGAATTTAAATATTTTAAGAATTTTATTTCTTACCTGGGGTTTTAGTCTTTTTTTTCAATTGACTACTTCTTGCCATTGCGGGTATTAGGTCCGCGGGTGCGTCAAATGCTAAACTTTATTGCATCATTCTTGGCGCGAAAATTTTTTTGACGCAGAAAAAGACGCAAGTTTGTCATTTCCGGCGTCATACATGACGCCGAAACCTTTCACACGGCGGCATCATTAGTGACGCAAGTGTGTCATTTCCGGTTATTTTTGGCGCCAAAAAAAGTTTACGTTACATTGTGCGTCATACTTGCCGCCAAATTTTTTTCATTATTTCAATACCCCATTGCTGTTTGCCTCTTGCTTTTTTCTCTATCAGAGGCCTATGCTTTTGCATTTTTTCCCATTCTTGAAACTGTCATATAAGGAAATAGATAATTTTGCTTTATATGTTGTTTTTTTCTCTTACATTGAGCAAGATGTCCCAATCTGATCCTGCCTCAGAAGTTTCTGCTGGAACATTGCTGCCTAACATCGGTTCTACCAAAGCTAAGTGCATTTGTGGTAAAAGTGTAGAAATTATTCCACCAAATGTCATATGTAATAGTTGTCATGATAAACTTTTACATGCAGATAGTGTTTCCATCAGTAATAGTACATTGCCAGTTGCAGTTCCTTCAACTTCTAATATACATGATATACCTGTAAATTTTAAAGAATTTTTTTTCTGATTCTATTTTGAAGGCTTTGTCTGCATTTCCACCTTCTAATAAACGTTAAAGGTCTTTTAAAACTTCTCATTTAGCTGATGAAATTTCAAATGACCAGCAACATAATAATTTATCCTCTTCTGATGAGGATCTATCTGATTCAGAAGATCTTTCCTCAGACATTGACACTGACAAATCCTACTTATTTATTTAAAATAGAGTATATGCGTTCTTTATTAAAAGAAGTCTTAATTACTTTGGATATTGAGGTAACCAGTCCTATTGACTTTCAGTCTAATAAACGTTTAAATGCTGTTTTTAAACCTCCTGTGGTTTCCCCAGGGGATTTTCCTATTCCTGAGGCTATTTCTGATATGATTTCTAGGGAATGGAATAAGCCAGGTACTTCTTTTATTCCTTCTTCAAGGTTTAAAAAATTGTGTCCTTTACCAGCAAAATCTATACAGTTTTGGGGAAAAATTCCCAAAGTTGATGGTGCTATTTCTACTCTTGCTAAACATACCACTATTCCTATGGAAGATAGTACTTCCTTTAAGGATCCTTTAGATAGGAAGCTTGAATCCTATCTAAGGAAGGCCTATTTATATTCAGGTCATCTTCTCAGACCTGCTATTTCTTTGGCTGATGTTGCGGCTGCCTCAACTTTGTGGTTGGAGAATTTAGCGCAACGAGAATTGGATCCTGACATATCTAGCATTACTTGCTTACTGCAACATGCTAATAACTTTATTTGTGATGTCATTTTTGATATTATCAAAATTGATGTTAGATCCATGTCTTTAGCTGTATTAGCTAGAAGAGCTTTGTGGCTTAAATCTTGGAATGCTGATATGACATCTAAATCTAGATTACTATCTCTTTCTTTCCAAGGTAATAATTTATTTGGTTCTCAGTTGGATTCTATTATTTCAACTATCACTGGAGGAAAAGGAGTTTTTTTGCCTCAGGATAAAAAAACCTAAGGGTAAATCTAAGGCTTCTAACCATTTTCGTTCCTTTCGTCAGAATAAGGAACAAAAACTCAATTCTCCTCCCAAGGAATCTGCTTCCAGTTGGAAGCCTTCCTCAAATTGGTTTCCTAAATGGCTTGGATTTATTCCAAAGTCTGCCCCTAAGTCCGCATAAAGGTGCGGCCCTCATTCCAGCTCAGCTGGTAGGGGACAGATTAAGGTTTTTCAAGGATTTTTGGATAAAAGCTGTCCAAAATCATTGGATTCAGAGCATTGTCTCTCAAGGGTATCGAATAGGATTCAAAGTAAGACCTCCTGTGAGAAGATTTTTTCTCTCACGCATCCCTGTAAATTCAGTAAAAGCTCAGGCTTTTCTGAAGTGTGTTTCAGACCTGGAGTCTTCAGGGGTAATCATGCCAGTTCTTCCTCAGGAACAAGGTTTGGGGTTTTATTCAAACCTATTCATTGTACAAAAGTAAGAAAATTTGTTCAGACCAGTTCTGGATCTGAAAATTTTGAATCGTTATGTAAGAGTACCAACTTTCAAGATGGTGACTATAAGGACTATTCTGCCTTTTGTTCAGCAAGGACATTATATGTCCACAATAGACTTGCAGGATGCATACCTTCATATTCCAATTCATCCAGAACTCTATCGGTTTCTAAGATTCTCTTTTCTAGACGAGCATTACCAATTTGTTGCTCTTCCATTTGGCCTAGCAACAGCTCCAAGAATCTTTTCAAAGGTTCTGGGTGCCCTACTATCTGTAATCAGAGAACAGGGTATTGCAGTGTTTGCTTATTTGGACGATATCTTGGTACTAGCTCAGTCTTTACATACTGCAGAATCTCACACTAATCAACTAGTGTTGTTTCTTCAGAAACATGGTTGGAGGATCAATTTACCAAAAAGTTTCTTGATTCCTCAGACAAGGGTTACCTTTTTAGGTTTCCCGATAGATTCAGTGTCCATGACTCTGTCTCTAACAGACAAGAGACGTTTAAAATTGGTCGCAGCATGCCGGCACCTTCAGTCTCAGTCATTCCCTTCAGTGGCTATGTGCATGGAAGTTTTAGGTCTCATGACTGCAGCATCGGACGCGATCCCCTTTGCTCGTTTTCACATGAGACCTCTACAGCTTTGCATGCTGAATCAATTGTGCAGGGATTATACAAAGATATCACAATTAATATCCTTGAATCCCAATGTACGACACTCTCTGACATGGTGGATAGATCACCATTATTTGGTTCAAGGGGCCTCTTTTGTTCGGCCAACCTGGACTTTGATCTCAACAGATGCAAGTCTTTCAGGTTGGGGAGCTGTTTGGGGGATCTCTGACAGGACAAGGGGTTTGGAAATCATAAGAGGCGAGATTACCAATAAATATTTTAGAACTCCGTGCAATTCTCAGGGCTCTTCAGTTTTGGCCTCTGCTAAACAGAGAACCGTTCATTTTGTTTTCAGACAGACAATATCACAACTGTGGCTTATGTCAATCATCAGGGTGGGACTCCCAGTCCCCAAGCTATGAAAGAAGTATCTAGGATACTTGCTTGGGCGGAATCCAGCTCCTGTCTAATCTCTGCGGTGCATATCCCAGGTGTAGACAATTGGGAGGCGGATTATCTCAGCCACCAGACTTTACATCCAGGGGAGTGGTCTCTCCATCCAGATGTGTTTTCTCAGATTGTTCAGATGTGGGGTCTTCCAGAGATAGATCTCATGGCCTCTCATCTAAACAAGAAACTTCCCAGATACCTGTCCAGGTCCATGGATGTTCAGGCGGAAGCAGTGGATACACTGACACTTCCTTGGTGTTATCATCACCCCCCTTAACTCCACCCCCCAGTCATTCTCTTTGCTGGTTCTAAGCAGGAAAAAATTTTTATTTTATCTTCAATCAAGAGTTTGTTATTTCTTCTGTTATGTGTGATCAGTCCACGGGTCATCATTACTTCTGGGATATAACTCCTCCCCAACAGGAAATGCAAGAGGATTCACCCAGCAGAGCTGCATATAGCTCCTCCCCTCTACGTCACTCCCAGTCATTCTCTTGCACCCAACGACTAGATAGGATGTGTGAGAGGACTATGGTGATTATACTTAGTTTTTATAACTTCAATCAAAAGTTTGTTATTTTACAATAGCACCGGAGCGTGTTATTACCTCTCTGGCAGAGTTTGAAGAAGAATCTACCAGAGTTTTTACTATGATTTTAACCGGAGTAGTTAAGATCATATTGCTGTTTCTCGGCCATCTGAGGGAGGTAAAAGCTTCAGATCAGGGGACAGCGGGCAGATGAATCTGCATTGAGGTATGTAGCAGTTTTTATTTTCTGAATGGAATTGATGAGAAAATCCTGCCATACCGTTATAATGACATGTATGTATACTCTACACTTCAGTATTCTGGGGATGGTATTTCACCGGAATTACTCTGTTAAAAGTACACTAAACCTTTTAATAGGTATTTATCATGTTAAACGTTTTTGCTGGAATGTAGAATCGTTTGCATTTTCTGAGGTACTGAGTGAATAAATATTTGGGCATTATTTTTCCACTTGGCAGTTGCTTGTTTTAATTGTGACAGTTTCGTTTCTCTCTCACTGCTGTGTGTGAGGGGGAGGGGCCGTTTTTGGCGCTCTTTGCTACGCATCAAAAATTTCCAGTCAGTTACTCTTGTATTTCCTGCATGATCCGGTTCATCTCTAACAGAACTCAGGGGTCTTCAAACTTCTTTGGAGGGAGGTAGATTCTCTCAGCAGAGCTGTGAGACTTATATATTGACTGTGATTAAAAACGTTGCTCTGTAATTTTTATTTTCAAATTTAATTATTGTTACTTTACTAATGGGAACAAACCTTTGCTAAAAGTTGTGTTGTTTTTAAGGATTGATGCTATAACTGTCTTTCAGTTCATTATTTCAACTGTCATTTAATCGTTTAGTGCTTCTTTGAGGCACAGTACGTTTTTGTTAAATAAGATTGTAACCAAGTTGCAAGTTTACGGCTAGTGTGTTAAACATGTCTGAAGAGAAATTGTGTAGGTTGGATAAATACTTTGCGGTACCGGCGAGTACTGACGTTTTTCCTATACCTAAGAGACTAACTGAAATTGTTACTAAGGAGTGGGATAGACCCGGTGTGCCGTTCTCACCCCCTCCAATATTTAGAAAGATGTTTCCAATAGACGCCACCACACGGGACTTATGGCAAACGGTCCCTAAGGTGGAGGGAGCAGTTTCTACTTTAGCTAAGCGTACCACTATCCCGGTGGAGGATAGCTGTGCTTTTTCAGATCCAATGGATAAAAAATTAGAGGGTTACCTTAAGAAAATGTTTGTTCAACAAGGTTTTATATTGCAACCCCTTGCATGCATCGCGCCGATTACGGCTGCGGCAGCATTTTGGATTGAGTCTCTGGAAGAGAACCTTAGTTCAACTACGCTGGACGACATTACGGACAGGCTTAGAGTCCTTAAACTAGCTAATTCATTCATTTCGGAGGCCGTAGTACATTTAACCAAACTTACGGCTAAGAACTCAGGATTCGCCATTCAGGCACGTAGGGCGCTGTGGCTAAAATCCTGGTCAGCTGATGTAACTTCTAAGTCCAAATTACTTAATATACCTTTCAAGGGGCAAACTTTATTTGGGCCCGGTTTGAAAGAAATTATCGCTGACATTACAGGAGGTAAGGGCCACGCCCTGCCTCAAGACAAAGCCAAAGCTAAGGCTAGACAGTCTAATTTTCGTCCCTTTCGGAATTTCAAAGCAGGAGCAGCATCAACTTCCACTGCACCAAAACAGGAAGGAGCTGTTGCTCGTTACAGAAAAGGCTGGAAACCTAACCAGTCCTGGAACAAGGGCAAGCAGGCCAGGAAACCTGCTGCTGCCCCAAAGACAGCATGAACCGAGGGCCCCCGATCCGGGACCGGATCTAGTGGGGGGCAGACTCTCTCTCTTCGCCCAGGCTTGGGCAAGAGATGTTCAGGATCCCTGGGCGCTAGAGATCATATCTCAGGGATACCTTCTAGACTTCAAATTCTCTCCCCCAAGAGGGAGATTTCATCTGTCAAGGTTGTCAACAAACCAGATAAAGAAAGAAGCGTTTCTACGCTGTGTACAATTGAACGCTTGATTTTATCAAAACGTGGTTTTTCTGAGTCGGTTATTGATACCCTGATACAGGCTAGGAAGCCTGTTACCAGAAGGATTTACCATAAGATATGGCGTAAATACCTATACTGGTGCGAATCCAAAGGTTACTCCTGGAGTAAGGTTAGGATTCCTAGGATATTGTCCTTTCTACAAGAAGGTTTAGAAAAGGGTTTATCGGCTAGCTCATTAAAGGGACAGATCTCAGCTCTGTCCATCTTGTTACACAGGCGTCTGTCAGAAAATCCAGACGTCCAGGCCTTTTGTCAGGCTTTAGCTAGGATCAAGCCTGTGTTTAAAGCTGTTGCTCCGCCATGGAGTTTAAACTTAGTTCTTAACGTTTTACAGGGTGTTCCGTTTGAACCCCTTCATTCCATTGATATAAAATTGTTATCTTGGAAAGTTCTGTTTTTAATGGCTATTTCCTCGGCTCGAAGAGTCTCTGAGTTATCAGCCTTACATTGTGATTCTCCTTATCTGATTTTTCACTCAGACAAGGTAGTTCTGCGTACTAAACCTGGGTTCTTACCTAAGGTAGTCACTAACAGGAATATCAATCAAGAGATTGTTGTTCCATCCTTGTGTCCAAATCCTTCTTCAAAGAAGGAACGTCTTCTACACAATCTGGATGTAGTTCGTGCCCTCAAGTTCTACTTGCAGGCAACTAAGGATTTTCGACAAACGTCTTCCCTGTTTGTCGTGTACTCTGGTCAGAGGAGAGGTCATAAGGCTTCGGCTACCTCTCTCTCCTTCTGGCTTCGTAGCATAATTCGTTTAGCCTATGAGACTGCTGGACAGCAGCCTCCTGAAAGAATTACAGCTCATTCTACTAGAGCTGTGGCTTCCACTTGGGCCTTTAAGAATGAGGCCTCTGTTGAACAGATTTGCAAGGCTGCAACTTGGTCTTCGCTTCATACTTTTTCCAAATTTTACAAATTTGACACTTTTGCTTCTTCGGAGGCTATTTTTGGGAGAAAGGTTCTTCAGGCAGTGGTTCCTTCTGTATAATGAGCCTGCCTATCCCTCCCGTCATCCGTGTACTTTTGCTTTGGTATTGGTATCCCAGAAGTAATGATGACCCGTGGACTGATCACACATAACAGAAGAAAACATAATTTATGCTTACCTGATAAATTCCTTTCTTCTGTTGTGTGATCAGTCCACGGCCCGCCCTGTTTTAAGGCAGGTAAATATCTTTTAAATTATACTCCAGTCACCACTTCACCCTTGGTTTCTCCTTTCTCGTTGATTCTTGGTCGAATGACTGGGAGTGACGTAGAGGGGAGGAGCTATATGCAGCTCTGCTGGGTGAATCCTCTTGCATTTCCTGTTGGGGAGGAGTTATATCCCAGAAGTAATGATGACCCGTGGACTGATCACACAACAGAAGAAAGGAATTTATCAGGTAAGCATAAATTATGTTTTTTAAATGGTACCGGTGTTTTACTATTTACTCTCAGGCAGGACATAGATGAAGATTTCTGCCTGGAGGATGATGATCTTAGCATTTGTAACTAAGGTCCACTGCTGTTCCCACAGAAGCTGAGGAATACAGGAAAACTTCAGTGTGAGGAACGGTTCTTGTTATACAGCAATGTGGTATGTTCAGTCATTTTTCTGCAGAGACTGTGATAACTCAGAAAGGCTGACAGTATCCCCATTAGGGGAAGGGTAAGCAGTAATCCTAGTATGAAAAAGGCTTTACTAGCTTGCATAAAGGGCTAAGTTTTTTTTTTTTGGGCACTGTTTGTTTATGAAAAATTGGGACAAACGTTTGTGTGTTCTGGGAGTAACGTTTTTGTTTATGGGACGTTTGCTTGAGGGGTTATTTGGATTATCTTGGGTTTGTTATAACCCACATGGTTTTCAAACTAGGTTTGTTAGATTTGTGTAGGCCCCAGCAACATCGAGTGAGGTGGGCGGGGCCTATTTTCGCGCCTCAGTTGCTCATTTAGTTATACAGGCAAGCAGCAAGCAACTTCTCCTGAGGTCCTGATAATCTTCTGAGGGCCTATTCGAAGTTTTAACCCCATATTATCGTTCCTAAGGGCAGGTAGGGCCACAGCAGAGCTGTGGCAAGGTGCTTATAGGGGTTTTTAACCGGTTTTAGACAAATTTCAATCCGTTTTTTTCATTTGGGGGTTTATTGCTTATTAACTTGTGGTGCAATCCTTCTATAGCTTAGTGGGTACACTGTTAAAATTTCGGGAAAATTGAAGCAATTTTAACCTGTTTTGCAGTTTGTGTATGCCTTTTTTTCTCTTAAAGGCACAGTACCGTTTTTGCAAATTGTGTTTTTTTTCATTAAATAAAGTGTTTTCCAAGCTTGCTTGTCTCATTACTAACCTGTTAAACATGTCTGACACTGAGGAAAGACATTGCTCAATTTGTTTAGAAGCCATTGTGGAACCCCCTCTTAGAATGTGTCCCACTTGTACTGATATGTCTATAAATTGCAAACAGCATATTTTGACTTATAAAAGTTTGGCATTAGATGATTCTCAGACAGAAGGAAATCAGGTTTTGCCATCTAGTTCTCCCCAACTGTCAAAACCTGTAACGCCCGCACAAGCAACGCCAAGTACTTCTAGTGCGTCTAATTCTTTCACCTTGCAAGATATGGTTTCAGTTATGAATACTACCCTCACAGAGGTTTTATCTAAACTGCCTGGGTTGCAAGGGAAGCGCAGTAGCTCTGGGTTAAGAACAAATGCTGAGCCTTCTGACGCTTTAGTGGCCGTATCCGATATTCCCTCACAATGTTCTGAAGTAGGGATGAGGGATTTGCTATCTGAGGGAGATATTTCTGATTCAGAAAAGATGTTCCCTCAGGCAGATTCAGATATGACGGCATTTAAATTTAAGTTAGAGCACCTCTGCTTATTGCTCAGGGAGGTTTTAGCTACTCTGGATGATTGTGACCCTATTGTAGTTCCAGAGAAATTGTGTAAAATGGACAAATATTTAGAGGTTCCTGTTTACACTGATGTTTTCTTTTGCATGATGTACCGAGTCCACGGATTCATCCTTACTTGTGGGATATTATCCTTCCTAACAGGAAGTGGCAAAGAGAGCACCACAGCAGAGCTGCCTATATAGCTCCCCCTTTAACTCCACCCCCAGTCATTCTCTTTGCCGGCTCTAAGCAGGAAGGGTAAAGTGAAAGAGGTGTTAAGCTGTTAGTTTAATTTTAACTACAATCAAGAGTTTCTTATTTTTAAATGGTACCGGTGTTGTACTATTTACTCTCAGGCAGGACATAGATGAAGATTTCTGCCTGGAGGATTATGATCTTAGCATTTGTAACTAACTTCAGTGTGAGGAACGGTTTCCTGCTATGCAGCAATGAGGTATGTTCAGTCATATTTTCTGCAGAGACTGTGTTAACTCAGAAAGGCTGACAGTATCCCCATTAGGGGAAGGGTAAGCAGTAATCCTAGTATGAAAGAGGCTTTACTAGCTTGCATGAAGTGCTAAGTTTTTTTTTGGGCACTTAGCTTGTTTATTAGAAAGTGACAAACGTTTGTGAGTTCTGGGAGTAACGTTTTTGTGTTTATGGGAACGTTTGCTTGAGGGGTCATTTGGCTTATTTGGGGTTATTATAACCCACATGGTTTTCAAGCATAGTTTGCTAGATTTGTGTAGGCCCCAGCAACATCGAGTGAGGTGGGCGGGGCCTATTTTCGCGCCTCAGTTGCGCACTTAGTAATTCAGACAAGCAGCAAGCAACTTCTCCTGAGGTCCTGATAGTCTTCTGAGGGCCTATTCGAAGCTTTAACCCCAGATTATTGTTCCTAAAAGCAGGTAGGACCACAGCAGAGCTGTGGCAAGGTGCTAATAGGGGTTTTACCCGTTTTTTAGACAAATTTCAATCCGGTTTTGTCATTTGTGGGTTTGTTTATTTACTTGTGGTGCAATCCTTCTAAGGCTTAGTGGGTACACTGTAAACATTTTGGAAAATTTGAAACAATTTTACCCTGTTTTGCAGTGTTTGTATGCCTTTTTTTTTTTCTCTTAAAGGCACAGTACCGTTTTTGCAAATTGTGTTTTTTTCATTAAAGTGTTTTCCAAGCTTGCTTGCTTTATTACTAGTCTGTTAAACATGTCTGGCACTGAGGAAACTCATTGTTCAATTTGTTTAGAAGCCATTGTGGAACCCCCTCTTAGAATGTGTCCCACTTGTTCGGATATGTCTATAAATTGCAAACAGCATATTTTGACTTATAAAAATTTGGCATTAGATGATTCTCAGACAGAAGGAAGTCAGGTTTTGCCATCTAGTTCTCCCCAAGTGTCACAACCGGTAACGCCCGTACAAGCGACGCCAAGTACTTCTAGTGCGTCTAATTCTTTCACCTTGCAAGATATGGCTTTAGTTATGAATACTACCCTCACAGAGGTTTTATCTAAACTGCCTGGGTTGCAAGGGAAGCGCAGTAGCTCTGGGTTAAGAACAAATGCTGAGCCTATTGACGCTTTAGTAGCCGTATCCGATATTCCCTCACAATGTTCTGAGGTAGGGGTGAGGGATTTGCTGTCTGAGGGAGAGATTTCTGATTCAGGAAAGAAGTTCCCTCAGACAGATTCAGATATGACATCATTTAAATTTAAGCTAGAGCACCTCAGTTTATTGCTCAGGGAGGTTTTAGCTTTTCTGGATGATTGTGACCCTATTGTAGTTCCAAAGAAATTGTGTAAAATGGACAAATATTTAGAGGTTTACACTGATGTGTTTCCGGTCCCTAAGAGGATTTCGGACATTGTTTCTAAGGAGTGGGATAGACCAGGTATTCCGTTCACTCCCCCTCTTGTTTTTAAGAAAATGTTCCCTATTTCTGACACCATAAAGGACTCATGGCAGACGGTCCCTAAGGTGGAGGGAGCTATTTCTACTCTGGCTAAGCGTACAACTATACCTATTGAATACAGTTGTGCTTTCATTGATCCTATGGATAAAAAATTAGAGGGTCTCCTAAAGAAAATTTTTGTTTATCAAAGTTTTCTTCTTCAACCTATAGCATGCATTGTTCCTGTAACCACTGCAGCTGCCTTTTGGTTTGAGGCTCTTCAGATGGAGACCCCACTAGATGATATTTTGGACAGAATTATGGCTCTTAAGTTGGCTAATTCTTTTATTACAGACGCCGCTTTTCATCTTGCTAAGTTAGCGGCAAATAATTCAGGTTTTGCCATTTTAGCGCGTAGAGCGTTATGGCTTAAGTCCTGGTCAGCTGATGTGTCATCTAAATCTAAGCTTTTGTCCATCCCTTTCAAAGGTAAGACGTTATTCGGGCCTGCACTGAAAGAGATCATTTCAGACATTACTGGAGGGAAGGGTCATACCCTCCCTCAGGATAAGTCAAATAAGACAAGGACCAAACAGAATAATTTTCGTTCCTTTCGAAACTTCAAGAGTGGTCCCACTTCCTCTTCCTCTGCTGCAAAGCAAGAGGGGAACTTTGCTCAATCCAAGTCAACCTGGAGACCTAATCAGGCTTCGAACAAGGGTAAACAGGCCAAAAAGCCTGCTGCTGCCACTAAGTCAGCATGAAGGGGTAGCCCCCGATCCGGGACCGGATCTAGTAGGGGGCAGACTCTCTCTCTTTGCTCAGGCCTGGGCAAGAGACGTTCAGGATTCCTGGGCAGTAGAAATTGTAACCCAGGGATACCTTCTAGATTTCAAGGACTCCCCTCCAAGGGGGAGGTTCCATCTTTCTCAATTGTCTGTAAACCCGACAAAAGGAGAGGCGTTCTTACGCTGTGTAGAAGTCCTTTTTACCATGGGAGTGATCTGCCCCGTTCCAAAAGCAGAACAAGGGCAGGGGTTCTACTCAAATCTGTTTATTGTTCCCAAAAAGGAGGGAACATTCAGACCAATTCTGGAACTCAAGATCCTAAACCAATTCCTAAGAGTCCTATCCTTCAAGATGGAGACCATTCGGACTATCTTACCATTGATCCAGGAGGGTCAATATATGACCACTGTGGGTTTAAAGGATGCGTATCTACACTTTCCTATCCACAAAGATCATCACTAGTTCCTCAGGTTCGCATTTCTGGACAAGCATTATCAGTTTGTGGCCCTTCCTTTCAGGTTGGCCACGGCACCACGTATCTTCACAAAGGTGCTAGGGTCCCTTCTGGCGGTTCTAAGGCCACGGGGCATAGCAGTGGCGCCTTATCTAGACGACATTCTGGTTCAAGCGTCCACCTTCCAACTAGCCAAGTCTCACACGGACTTAGTGTTGGCCTTTCTAAGATCTCACGGGTGGAAGGTGAACCTAAAAAAAGAGTTCTCTTTCCCCCCTCACAAGAGTTTCATTTCTAGGGACTCTGATAGACTCAGTGGACATGAAAATATTTCTGACGGAGGTCAGGAAATCAAAGATTTTGTCCACCTGCCGAGCTCTTCACTCCATTCCTCAGCCGTCAGTGGCTCAGTGTATGGAGGTAATCGGTTTAATGGTAGCGGTAATGGACATAGTTCCGTTTGCTCGCTTGCATCTCAGACCACTGCAACTATGCATGCTCAATCAGTGGAATGGGGATTATGTGGATTTATCTCCTCAGATAAGGGACCAGAGACTCTCTTCTTTGGTGGTTGTCACAGGATCATCTGTCCCAGGGAATGTGTTTCTGCAGGCCAGAATGGGTTATATTGTTGACAGACGCCAGCCTTCTGGGCTGGGGTGCATTCTGGAATTCCCTAAAGTCTCAGGGTTTGTGGGCTCAGGAGGAGGCTCTCCTACCGATAAATATTCTGGAATTAAGAGCGATATTCAATGCTCTCCAGGCATGGCCTCAGCTGGCTTCGGCCAGATTCATCAGATTTCAGTCGGACAACATCACGACTGTGGCTTATATCAATCAAGGCGGAACAAGGAGTTCCTTAGCGATGATAGAGTTCTCAAGGATAATCCAATGGGTAGAGGCTCACTCTTGCCATCTGTCAGCGATCTATATCCCAGGTGTAGACAACTGGGAGGCAGACTTTCTAAGTCGTCAGACTTTTCATCCAGTGGAGTGGGAACTCCATCCGGAGGTGTTTGCTCAACTGGTTCGGCTATGGGGCACACCAGAATTGGATCTGATGGCGTCTCATCAGAACGCCACACTTCCTCGTTACGGCTCCAGGTCAAGGGATCCTCAGGCTGTACTGATAGATGCTCTAGCAGTACCCTGGTCGTTCAACCTGGCTTATGTGTTTCCACCTTTCCCTCTCCTTCCATGTCTGATTGCCAGAATCAAACAGGAGAGAGCATCAGTGATTTTGATAGCACCTGCGTAGCCACGCAGGACTTGGTATTCAGACCTGGTGGACATGTCATCTCTTCCACCATGGTCTCTGCCGCTGAAACAGGACCTTCTGATTCAAGGTCCATTCAAGCATCCAAATCTAATTTCTCTGCAACTGACTTCTTGGAGATTGAACGCTTGATTCTATCAAAGCAGGGTTTCTCTGAGTCGGTCATAAATACCTTGATTCAGGCTCGAAAGCCTGTTACCAGGAAAATCTATCATAAGATATGGCGTAAATATCTTTTTTGGTGCGAATCCAAAGGCTACTCCTTGAGTAAAATCAGGATATCTAGGATTTTGTCTTTTCTCCAAGAGGGATTAGAGAAAGGATTGTCAGCTAGTTCTCTAAAAGGACAGATATCTGCTCTGTCTATTTTGTTGCACAAGCGTCTGGCAGATGTTCCAGACGTTCGGGCTTTTTGTCAGGCTTTAGCTAGAATTAAGCCTGTGTTTAAATCTGTTGCTCCGCCATGGAGTCTAAATTTAGTTCTTAGAGTTCTTCAGGGGGTTCCGTTTGAACCCATGCATTCCATAGATATTAAGGTTTTATCTTGGAAAGTTTTGTTCCTAGTTGCTATCTCTTCAGCTCGAAGAGTTTCTGAACTATCTGCATTACAATGTGACTCGCCTTATCTTGTGTTCCATGCTGATAAGGTGGTTTTACGTACCAAGCCTGGGTTCCTACCTAAGGTTGTTACTAACAGGAATATCAATCAGAAAATTGTTGTTCCTTCTCTGTGTCCTAATCCTTCTTGTAAGAAGGAACGTCTGTTGCACAACTTGGATGTGGTTCGTGCTTTGAAATTTTATTTGCAGGCAACCAAAGATTTTCGTCAAACATCTTCTTTGTTGTCTATTCTGGAAAGCATAGGGGTCAAAAGGCTACGGCGACTTCTCTTTCCTTTTGGCTGAAAGGCATCATCCGTTTGGCTTATGAGACTGCTGGACAGCAGCCTCCTGAAAGGATTACAGCTCATTCTACTAGAGCGGTAGCTTCCACATGGGCTTTTAAAAATGATGCTTCTGTTGAACAGATTTGTAAGGCTGCGACTTGGTCTTCGCTTCATACCTTTTCCAAATTTGATACTTTTGCTTCTTCGGAGGCTATTTTTGGGAGAGAGGTTTTGCAAGCAGTGGTGCCTTCCGTTTAGGTTTCTGTCTTGTCCCTCCCTTCATCCGTGTCCTAAAGCTTTGGTATTGGTATCCCACAAGTAAGGATGATTCCGTGCACTCAGTACATCATGCAAAAGAAAACAAAATTTATGCTTACCTGATAAATTTCTTTCTTTTGCGATGTACCGAGTCCACGGCCCACCCTGTCTATTCAAGACAGATGGTATTTTTGATTAAAAACTTCAGTCACCTCTGCACCTTATAGTTTCTCCTTTTTCTTCCTTGGCCTTCGGTCGAATGACTGGGGGGTGGAGTTAAGAGGGGAGCTATATAGGCAGCTCTGCTGTGGTGCTCTCTTTGCCACTTCCTGTTAGGAAGGATAAAATCTCACAAGTAAGGATGAATCCGTGGACTCGGTACATCGCAAAAGAGAAATTTATCAGATAAGCATAAATTATTATTATATTTTTTTAAGTTGACTGTTTTTCATTAAATTTTCGCGGGCAAAATTAGGCTCGCGAGGCGCAAAAATGCTGATGTTTATTGCACGCGAAGATAGGTCCGGTGACACAAGTTCGTCATTTCCGGCGTCTTAGTTGACGGTGACTTTTTTTTCACAAAGTTGCGTCTGCATTGACGCAAGTGTCATTTCCGGATGTTAGCGCCAAAAAAAATTAATTTTGCGTTTTGCGTCATACTTGTCGCCAAATTTCATTATTTAAAACCCCATTCCTATGTGCCTCTTGACTTTTTCTATGTCAGAGGGCTATGCTGTTTGTATTTTTTTCCCATTCCTGAAACTGCCATATAAGAAAATTGATAATTTTGCTTTATATGTTGTTTTTTCTCTTACATTTGCAAGATGTCTCAATCTGATCCTGTCTCAGAAACCACTGTTGGAACCCTGCTGCCTGATAACAGTTCTACCAAATCTAAGTGTATATTTCTTTCATGTAATTAGCAAGAGTCCATGAGCTAGTGACGTATGGGATATACATTCCTACCAGGAGGGGCAAAGTTTCCCAAACCTTAAAATGCCTATAAATACACCCCTCACCACACCCACAATTCAGTTTTACAAACTTTGCCTCCCATGGAGGTGGTGAAGTAAGTTTGTGCTAGATTCTACGTTGATATGCGCTTCGCAGCAGGCTGAAGCCCGGTTTTCCTCTCAGAGTGCAGTGAATGTCAGAGGGATGTGAAGAGAGTATTGCCTATTTAAATACAATGGTCTTCCTCTAGGGGATCTATTTCATAGGCTCTCTGTTATCGGTCGTAGAGATTTCTTCTCCTACCTCCATTTTCAGGTCGACGATATACTCTTATATACCATAACCTCTACTGATTCTCGTTTCAGTACTGGTTTGGCTATCTACTATATGTAGATGAGTGTCTTGGGGTAAGTAAATCTTATTTCTATTTATGACACTCAAAGCTATGGTTGGGCACTTTATATGTAAAGTTCTAAATATATGTTTTAAACTTATATTTGCCATACATAGTAACATAGTAACATAGTAGATAAGGTTGAAAAAAGACTGAAGTCCATCGAGTTCAACCTATACAAATCTAAAATACTTACAAAAAGCTCCAGTTAAGCTTAAATAACCCCATTAAAATGTGACCCATTTAATACTAGCAATCATATCCATGAATTTTGTTTATATACAGAAATTTATCCAGACTATTTTTAAATGTATCTATGGTATTGGCATTCACTACCTCCTTTGGTAATGAGTTCCACAATTTTATTGCTCTTACAGTGAAAAAAACGTTTCCGTTGCAGGAGATTAAATCTCCTTTCCTCCAACCTTAAATTATGACCTCTTGTCAGAACCAATTTTCTTGGAATAAAAAGAGCTTCTGCCATCTCTGTATATGGGCCTTGAATATATTTATATAAAGTAATCATGTCACCTCTCAAGCGCCTTTTTTCTAAAGAGAACAGACCCAGTTTGGCTAGCCTCTCCTCATAGGTTAATTTCTCCAATCCCCTTATTAGCTTTGTGGCCCTTCTCTGAACTTTTTCTAGTTCTGCAATATCTTTTTTAGCAATCGGTCCCCAGAACTGCACTCCAAACTCAAGGTGAGGTCTTACCAGGGCTTTATATAATGACAGAATTATGCTTTCCTCCCTTGAATCAATGCCTCTTTTAATACATGCTAGTGTCTTATTAGCCTTTGAAGCCGCTGCCCTGCATTGTGCACTCATCTTTAGCTTGTTATCTATTACTACTCCCAAATCCCTTTCCTCCTGTGTTTGGCTAAGTCTTGTCCCATTTAAAAAATACATAGCCTGCTTATTTTTACTTCCAAAATGTAGAACCTTACATTTTTCCGTATTAAATCTCATTTTCCATTCAATTGCCCATAGTTCTAATTTTAGCAAATCCCTTTGCAAAGAGAGTTCATCCTGCTCTGACCTAATGACCTTACTTAACTTAGTATCATCTGCAAAAATAGAGATGTCGCTATTTAATCCTTGCTCCAAGTCATTTATAAAAATATTAAAAAGAACAGGGCCCAGTACTGATCCCTGGGGGACGCCACTGATTACCTTTGTCCAATCTGAGTATGATCCATTTACTGCTACTCGTTGCTCCCTATCTTTTATCCAGTTATTTATCCATGAGCTAACATTTTCAGCTATTCCCAGTCCCTTAATTTTGTGCATTAATCTCTCATGTGGCACTGTATCAAATGCCTTTGCAAAATCTAAGTATATCACATCAACTGATTCCCCTTTATCTATATTTTTACTTACTTCCTCGTAGAATCTAATTAGATTAGTTTGACATGATCTATTTCTCCTAAAGCCATGCTGATTAGAACTCATAATCTTGTTTACACGAATATGCTCATCAATATAATCCCTTATAATCCCTTCAAATATCTTCCCCACTATTGATGTCAGACTAACTGGTCTATAGCTTCCTGGATCATCCCTGCTTCCCTTTTTGAAGAGTGGCACCACATCAGCTTTACGCCAATCCTGGGGTACCATGCCTGAGGATAATGAGTCTTGAAAAATTAAGAGTAAAGGTTTGTCTATAACAGTGCTAAGTTCCCTTAACACCCTTGGGTGTATTCCATCTGGGCCTGGAGTTTTATTTACCTTAATATTTTTTAGTTTTTTCCTGATATCCTCTAAACA
Source organism: Bombina bombina (assembly GCF_027579735.1). Classification (NCBI taxonomy): domain Eukaryota; kingdom Metazoa; phylum Chordata; class Amphibia; order Anura; family Bombinatoridae; genus Bombina; species Bombina bombina. Next base: position 1,088,638,166 of record NC_069504.1, read on the forward strand.
AAACCCAGTTAGTGGTATGGACTGGCATGTTCTATTCTGTTCCAAAGTATCATTCAATGGTTCCTCTCTTGTGTATACTGAAGAAAAAAACTGGTTTAGTACCTCAGCCTTCTCCCTGTCATTATTTATCATGCTACCCTCCACACATTTTAATGTACCTATATTATCCTTCTTAGATTTTTTGCTATTTATGTACTTAAAGAACCTTTTAGGGTTAGACTTAGAATCCTTGGCAATTAATTTTTCATATTCAATTTCATGATTCAGGTTAATCAGTATTCCTTCTTTCAGACTGTCAGTTTCATTATTTTGGGAAATGCATATGAATAAATATTTTTTCTTACCTTCAGAAATTTTCAAATTGACTTTTTTCCTTGCGGGCTGTTAGGCTCGCGGGGGCAGAAAATGCTTCAATTTATTGCGTCATTCTTGGCGCAAACTTTTTTGGCGCAAAATTTTGTCATAGTTGACGCCGGAAGTTTACACATGGTTGAGTCATTTTTTGACGCATGTGTGTTACAGACTTTTTTTGCGCCAAAAAATGTGGGCGTCATTTTTGGCGCCATAAAATGTGGGCGTAATACTTGGCGCCAAATAATGTGGGCCTCTTCCTGGCTTCAAAAAATGTGGGCGTCATACTTGGCGCCACTTTTTTCACATTATTTCAGTCTTACTTTTTTGTTGCTTCTGGTTGCTAGAGGCTTGTTTGTTTTGCATTTTTTCCCATTCCTGAAACTGTCATTTAAGGAATTTGATAATTTTGCTTTATATGTTGTTTTTTTCTATTACATATTGCAAGATATTTCAAAAGCTGTTCCTGTATCAGAAAATACTGAGGGATTCCTGATGACTGATATCAGTCCTACCAAAGCTATGTTCATTTATTTTAATGTTATGAATGTTTATATTTAGCTATGGTTTGTAATAAGTTTTTATGATAAACTTTTACATGCAGAGTCCATTAGTATTTATGCAATATCTATTGCTATTCTTTTTACATCTTATATACAAGATATATTTAGGAATTTATAAGAATATTTTTCTGATTCTAGTATAAAGGCTTTGTCTGCTATCCCGCCTTCTAATAACATTTTTAGGTCTTTTTAAAACTTCTCATTTAGTTGATGAAGTTTCAAATGACCAACAACATACTGAATTATCTTTCTCTGATGGTGTGTTTTCTCATTCAGAGTATTCTTCATCAGATATTGACACTAACAAATCTACTTTTTTATTTTTAAATACAGTACATTCGTTTTTTTGTTGAAAAGGTGTTGATTATTTTGGATATTGAAGTAACTAGTTATTTTGATTAAGACTAGCTAACATTTAAATTATGCTTATTAACCTTCTGTGGTTTCTTCAGGGTTTTTTTTTCCAGTTCCTGATACTAGGGAATGGAATAGGCCGGGAATTTCTTTTATTCCTTTTTTAAGGTTTTTAATTGTATCCTTTGCCGGCAGTTAGTTTTAAGTTTTGAGGAAGATCCCTCAAGTTATTGGGACTATCTCTACTCTTGCTAACATACTACTATTCCTATAGCAGATAGTATTTATTTTTTTCCTTGGGAAACTTGTATCTTATTTAAGGAAAATTATTTATTTTCAGGTACTTTTCTTAGACCTGCAATTTATTTGGCTGATGTTGCAACTGCTTCAGCTTTCTGGTTGGATACTTTAGTGCAACAAGTATCGGATTATGATTTGTTTAGCATTGTTAAATTGATCAACATGCTAATAATTTCATTTGTGTCGTCATTTTTTTGATATTTTCGCTAATGAGGTTTAATCTATGTCTTTAGCTATTTTAGCTAGAAGAACTTTATGATTTCAATCCTGGAATGCTAATTTGATTTCTAAATTCCATATTTCTTTTTTTCCAAGGTAAATCAATTATTTGGTTCACAATTGGATTCAATTCTTCAACTGTTACTCTGGGCTTCAAGATTGAGTTCTAAGGCTAAATATTAAGCTTTTTTTCTTACTAAGGAACGGAATTCTAAATTCTTCCCTAAGTAACATGTTTATAATTGGAAGTTTTCTTCATTCAATTTAAGCCATTTTAAAAATCAAAGTCAGCTCCCCAAATTTGCATTTAGGTGCAGTTCTTATTCCAGCTTAGCTGGTAAGGGGCAGGTTAAGACTTTTTTAATAAATTTGTTTGGTTCAATTTGGTCCAAACTTCTTAGATTTGGATACAGAATAGGATTCAGAGTAAAACAGTCTGTGAGAAGTATTTTTTCTCTCTCTAACATATTCCAGCTATTCCAGTAAGGCTCACACTTTCCTGAAGTGTATTTTAGTCCTATATGTATTGGGTATTTGTGAAGCGCGGCTTGTCACCCGTTGGGGCTCAAGGCGCTGCACAGACCTGGAGTTTTCTGGGGTATTTATACCAGTTCCTTTTTAGGAACAAGATTTGGGGGTTTTATTCAAAACTATTCATTATTTCAAAGATAGAAAATCTTTTTGAATTGTCATATAAGTATACCATCTTTTAGAATGGAGTTTATATGGTCTATTCTGCCTTTTTGGTCAGTAATGGCATTTATTTATTCATAATAGATACAATAGATGCATATCTTCATTTTCTGTTTTCATTCAGATTATTTTCATTTTCTGAGATTCTTTTTTTTTTTGACAAGCATTACCAATTTGTTGCTTTTCCTTCTGGTCTAGCGATAGCTCTAAGAATCTTTTCAAGGTTCTCAGTGTTTCCTTATTTGGACGGTCTTGTACTGGCTCAGTCTTTTCGTTCTGCGGAATCTCATACTATTCAACTTTTGTTGTTTCTTCAAGACATGGTTAGAGGATTTTTTTTATCAAAAGCTCTTTGATTCCTCAGACAAGGGTCACCTTTTTTAGGTTTCCAGATAGATTGTGTCAATGTCTTTGTCTCTAGCAGACAAGTGACAATTTTATTGGGTTCCGTTTGTCGGAACCTTCAGTCTCTATTATTTCCTTCACTTGCTATATGCATGGAAGTTTTAGGTACTATGGATGCAGCATTGAATTTGATTCCCTTTGCTCATTTTCATAAGAAACCTTTCCAGTTTTTTATACTGAATTAATGGTGCAGGGATTCTAGGATATTACTTTTTATATCTTTGAATCCCAATGTTCAACTATCTTTGATTTGGTGGGTTAGATCACTATCATAGTTCTACGGGTCTCTTCGGTTCATTCAACCTGGACCATGATCACTACAGATGCGAGTCTTTTAGGTTGGGAGGCTGTCTGGGGTTCTCTGTCAGCACAAGGGTTTTGGAAATCTCAGGAGGCGAGATTACCAATCGATATTTGGAACTCCGTGCATTTTTCAGAGTTCTTCAGTTTTGGCTTCTTTTTGAAGAAAGAGACGTTATTGTTTTTCAGACAGATAATGTCACAACTGTGGCGTATGTCAATCATCAGGGTGGGACTCTCAGTCCTTAGTCTGTGAAGAAGTATCTTGGATACTTGCTTGGGCTAAATCCAGCTCCTGTCTAATTTCTGCGATCCATTTCCCAGGTATAGACAATTGGGAAGCGGATTATCTCTGTCAATCAAGCTTTACATCCGGGAGAATGGTCTCTTTCACAGATGTATTTTTTCAAATTGTTCAGATGTGAGGGCTTCCAGAAATAGATTTGATGGCATCTCATCTAAACAAGGAACTTCCCAGGGGCCTATTCAGGTCCGGGGATCCTCTGGCGGAAGCAGTGTATGCATTGATACTTCCTTGGAGTTATCAATCTGCCTATATCTTTTCGCCTCTGGTTCTTCTTTTTAGAGTGATTTTCAAAATCATCAGGGAGCAATCTTTTGTGTTGCTGGTAGCGCCAGCATGGCCAAACAGGTTTTGGTATATGGTTCTTGTTCGGATGTCCAGTTGCCAATCTTGGTCACTTCCATTAAGGCCAGACCTTATATCTTATCATTCATTGTATCCATCAGGAACTCAAATTATTAATTTGATGGTATGGAGATTTAACGCTTAGTACTTCGTCTTAGAAATTTCTCTGACTCAGTGATTAATACTATGTTGCAGGCTCATAAATCTGTGTCTAGTAAGATTTATTATCGAGTTTGACAGATTTACATCTCTTGATGCTCTTCTCATAAATTCTCTTGGCATTCTTTTTCCTAGGATTTTATAGTTTCTTCAGGATGGTTTAGATAAGGGGTTTTGTCTGCAAGTTCCTTGCAAGGACAAATCTCTGCTTTTTCTGTGCTGTTTTCACAGAAAAATTTGCTAATCTTTCTGTTGTTCATTGTTTTGTTCAGGCTTTGGTTCGTATCAAGTCTGTCATTTAAGCCAATTTCTCCTCCTTGGAGTTTTATTTTGGTTTTGAGGGCTTTACAGGCTCTTCCGTTTGAGCATGTGTTTTCTTTGGACATTTCAATTACTTTCATGGAAAGTATTGTTCCTTTTTAGACATCTCTTCAGCTAGAACAGTTTTTGAATTATCTGCTCTTTCTTGTGAGTCTCTTTTCTGATTTTTCATCAGGATAAGGTGGTTTTGCTGTCTTCTTTTCAATTTTTTCCTAAGTTGTGAATTTTTAACAACATTAGTAGAGGAATTATTGTCCCTTCCTTGTGTCCTAATACTGAGAATTCTTTGGAGAGATTCTTACATTCTTTGGATGAGGTAAGAGTTTTGAAATTATGTTGAAGCTACTCAGATTTCACAAAGACTTCTAGTCTTATTTTTTCTGGTTTTAGGAAAGGTCAGAAGGCTTCTGCCATTTCTTTGGCATTTTGGTTAAGCTTTTTGATTCATCTTGCTTCTTTGGAGTCGGGTTAATCCCCGCCTCAGAGGATTACGGCTCATTCTACTAGGTCAGTTTCTACTTCCTGGACTTTTAAGAATGAAGCTTCTGTTGATCAGATTTGCAAAGCGACGACTTGGTCTTCTTTGCATACTTTTACTAAATTCTACCATTTTGATGATTTCTCTTCTTCAGAAGCAGTTTTTGGTAGAATAGTACTTCAGGCAGCTATTTCAGTTTGATTCTTCTGCCTATAACTTCAGTTTTTTTCATTATAAAAATTGAAACTTTTGATTTGTGTAGTGGATTAATTTTTCAGCGGAATTGGCTGTCTTTATTTTATCCCTCCCTCTCTAGTGACTCTTGCGTGGAAGTTCCACATCTTGGTTATCTTCTATCCCATACGTCACTAGCTCATGGACTCTTGCTAATTACATGAAAGAAAACATATTTTATGTAAGAACTTACCTGATAAATTCATTTCTTTCATATTAGCAAGAGTCCATGAGGCCCACCCTTTTTGTGGTGGTTATGATTTTTTTGTATAAAGCACAATTATTCCAATTCCTTATTTTTGATGCTTTCGCTCCTTTCTTATCACCCCACTTCTTGGCTATTCGTTAAACTGAATTGTGGGTGTGGTGAGGGGTGTATTTATAGGCATTTTGAGGTTTGGGAAACTTTGCCCCTCCTGGTAGGAATGTATATCCCATATGTCACTAGCTCATGGACTCTTGCCAATTACATGAAAGAAACAGCCATTTTCCGCTGAAAAAAATTAATCCACAACCCAAAATATAAGCTCATGGACTCTTGCTAATATGAAAGAAATTAATTTATCAGGTAAGTTCTTACATAAATTATGTTTTTGTAAATATGTAGAGGTTATATCTCCAGCTGTGGTATGTATTAGTTGTCATGATAAGCTTTTACATGCAGAAAATGTATCCATTAGTAATAGTACAATGCCTGTTGTTCCTTCAACATCTAATGTACATGATATCCCTTTGAATATAAAAGATTTTGTTGCTGATGCGATTCAGAAGGCTTTGTCTGCTATCCCGCCTTCTAATAAACATAAAAGATCTTTTAAAACTTCTCATAAAGTAGATGACATTTCAAATGACCGACAACATACTGAATTATCCTCCTCCTGATGAGGATCCATCTGATTCCGAAGATCCTTCCTCCGATATTGACACGGACAAATCTACTTATTTATTTAAAATGGAGTATATTCGTTCCTTGTTAAGAAATGTTGATTACATTGGATATTGAGGAAACTAGTCCTTTTTGATATTAAAACTAGTAAATGTTTAAACTATGTTTATAAACCGCCTGTGGTTACTCCAGAGGTTTTTCCAATTCCTGATGCTATTTCTGATATGATTTCTAAGGAATGGAATAGGCCTGGTACTACTTTTATCCTTTCTTCAAGGTTTAAGAAATTGTATCTTTTGCCAGGAGTTAGATTGGAGTTTTGGGAAAAGATCCAGAGTTGATGGAGCTATTTCTACTCTTGTCGAACGTACTACTATTCCTATGGAAGATAGTACTTAGTTTAAGGACCCTTTAGATAGGAAACTTGAATCTTATCTAAGGAAAGCTTATTTATATTCTGGCTATCTTCTCAGGCCTGCCATTTCTTTGGCTGATGTTGCAGCTGCATCAGCTTTTTGCTTGGAAAGTTTAACGCAACAGGAAACGGATCCTGATTTGTCTAGCATTGTTCACTTGCTTCAACATGCTAATCATTTTATCTGTGATGCTATTTTTGATATCATCAATATTGATGTTAAATCTATGTCTTTAGCTATTTTAGCTAGAATAGCTTTGTGGCTTAAATCTTGGAATGCTGATATGGTATCTAAATCTAGGTTACTATCTTTCTTTCCAAGGTAAATATTTATTTGGTTCTCAGTTGGATTCCATTATTTCAACTGTCACTGGGGGTAAGGGAGTTTTTTTTGCTTCAGGATAAAAGACCTAAGGTAAATCTAAAGCTTCTAACCGTTTTCGTTCCTTTCGACAAAATAAGGAACAGAAACCCAATCCTTCCCCCAAAGATTCTTGTTCCAATTGGAAACCTTCAAGTTGGAATAAATCCAAGCCGTTTAAGAAACCAAAGCCAGCCCCCAAGTCTGCATGAAGGTGCGGTCCTCATTCCAGCTCAGCTGGTAGGGGGCAGATTAAGATTCTTCTGAAGTATTTGGGCAGATTCTGTCCAAAATCAATGGATTCAGAGTATTGTCTCTCAAGGGTATCGAATAGGATTCAGAGTAAGACCTCCTGTGAGAAGATTTTTTCTCTCATGCATCCCAGCACATCCAGTAAAGGCTCAGGCTTTTCTGAAGTGTGTTTCAGACCTGGAGCTTTCAGGGGTAATCATACAAAATTCATTCAGGCCAGTTCTGGATCTGAAAATTTTGAATTGTTTTGTAAGAGTGCCAACTTACAAAATGGTGACTATAAGGACTATTCTGCCTTTTGTTCAACAAGGTCATTATATGTCCACAATAGACTTACAGGATGCATATCTTCATATTCCGATTCATCCAGACCACTATCGGTTTCTGAGATTCTCTTTTCTAGACAAGCATTACCAATTTGTCGCTCTTCCATTTGGCCTAGCCACAGCTCCAAGAATCTTTTCAAAGGTTCTCGGTGCCCTACTCTCTATCAGAGAACGGGGTATTGCAGTGTTTCCTTATTAGGACGATATCTTGGTGCTAGCTCAGTCTTTACATTCTGCAGAATCTCACACGAATCAACTAGTGTTGTTTCTTCAAAGATATTGTTGGAGGATCAATTTACCTAAAAGTTCCTTGATTCCTCAGACAAGGGTCACCTTTTTAGGTTTCTAGATAGATTCAATGTCCATGACTCTGTCTCTAACAGACGAGGCGATTTTAACTTGGTTTCAGCTTGTCGGTACCTTCAGTCTCAATCATTCCCTTCAGTAGCTATGTGCATGGAAGTTTTAGGTCTCATGACTGCAGCATCGGATGTGATCCCCTTTGCTCATTTTCATATAAGACCTCTCCAGCTTTGTATGCTGAATCAATGGTGCAGGGATTATACAAAGATATCACAATTAATATCCTTAAATCCTAATGTTCGAATATCTCTGATTTGGTGGTTAGATCACCATCATATAGTTCAAGGGGCCTCTTTTGTTCATCCAACCTGGACTGTGATCACAACAGATGCAATTCTTTCAGGTTGGGGAGCTGTCTGGGGATCTCTGACAGCACAAGTGGTTAGGAAATAGGGGTTAGGAAATCTCAAGAGGCGAGGTTACCAATCAATATTTTAGAACTCCGTGCTATTTTCAGGGATCTTCAGTTTTGGCCTCTATTGAAGAGAGAACCGTTCATTTGTTTTCAGACAGACAATATCACAACTGTGGCATATGTCAATCATCGGGGTGGGACTCACAGTCCTCAAGCTATGAAATAAGTATCTCGGATACTTGCTTAGGTGGAATCCAGCTCCTGTCTAATTTCTGCGGTTCATATCCCAGGTGCAGACAATTGGGAAGCGGATTATCTCAGCCGTCAGACTTTACATCCAGGGGAGTGGTCGCTCCATCCAGATGTTTTCTCAGATTGTTCAGATGTGGGGTCTTCACAGGTTTTAGTATGAGGATCTTGTTCAGACGTCCAGTTGCCAACCTTGACCACTTCCTTTAAGATCAGACCTTCTGTCTCAAGGTCCGTTTTTCCATCAGGATCTCAAATCATTAAATTTAAAAGGTATGGCAATTGAACACCTAGTGCTTAGTCATAGAGGTTTCTCTGACTCGGTGATTAATACTATGTTACAGGCTCGTAAATTTGTTTCTAGGAAGATTTATTATAGAGTTTGGAAGATTTATATTTCATGATCTTCTCATAAATTCTCCTGGCATTCTTTTAGGATTCCTAGAATTTTACAGTTTCTTCAAGATGGTTTGGATAAAGGTTTGTCTGCAAGTTCCTTGAAGGGACAAATCTCTGCTCTTTCTTTTTTTTTTATTTCACATAAAAATTGCTAAGCTTCCTGATATTCATTGTTTTGTACAGGCTTTGGTCCGTATCAAGCCTGTCATTAAATCAATCTCTCCTCCTTGGAGTCTTAATTTGATTTTGAAGGCTTTACAAGGCTGCCTATGCATTCTTTGGACATTAAACTACTTTCTTGGAAAGTGTTGTTCCTTTTGGCAACCTCTTCTGCTAGAAGAGTTTCCGAATTGTCTGCTCTTTCTTGTGAATCTCCTTTTCTGATTTTCCATCAGGATAAGGCAGTTTTGCCAACTTCATTTAAATTTCTACTTAAGTTTGTGACTTCTAACATTAATAGAGAAATTGTTGTTCCTTTGTGTCCTAATCCTAAGAATTCTTTGGAGAGATCCTTACGTTCTTTGGATGTTGTAAGAGCTTTGAAATATTATGTTGAAGCTACTAAAGATTTCAGGAAGACTTCTAGTCTATTTGTTGTCTTTTCTGGTTCTAGGAAAGGTCAGAAGGCTTCTGCCATTTCTTTGGCATCTTCGTTAAAGCTTTTGATTCATCAGGCTTATTTGGAGTCGGGTCAGGCCCCGCCTCAGAGAATTTACAGCTCATTCTACTAGATCCAGTCTCTACTTTGTGGGCTTTTAAGAATGAAGCTTCAGTTGATCAGATTTGCAAAGCAGCTACTTGGTCTTCTTTGCATACATTTAATAAATTCTACCATTTCGATGTATTTGCTTCCTCTGAAGCAGTTTTTGGTAGAAAAGTTCTTCAGGCAGCTGTTTCAGTTTGATTCCTCTGCTTTTGTTTGTTTTTTCTTTTCATTTATGATAATAAACTTTATATTTTGGGTTGTGGATTATTATTTTTTAGCGGAAAATGGCTGTTATTATTTTTATCCCTCCCTCTCTAGTGACTCTTGTGTGGAATTCCACATCTTGGGTATTACGATCCCATACGTCACTAGCTCATGGACTCTTGCCAATTACATGAAAGAAAACATAATTTATGTAAGAACTTACCTGATAAATTAATTTCTTTCATATTGGCAAGAGACCATGAGGCCCACCCTTTTTATGGCGGTTATTTTTGTATAAAGCACAATTATTTCCAAATTCTTTATTTTGATGCGTTTTACTCCTTTCTTTATCACACCACTACTTGGCTATTCGTTAAACTGAATTGTGGGTGTGGTGAGGGGTGTATTTATAGGCATTTTGAGGTTTGGGAAACTTTGCCCCTCCTGGTAGGATTGTATATCCCATACGTCACTAGCTCATGGACTCTTGCCAATATGAAAGAAATGAATTTATCAGGTAATTTCTTACATAAATTATGTTTTTAAAACTTCTCATAAAATTGATGACATTTATTATGACTGACAACTTACTGAAATATCCTCCTCTGATAAGGATCTCTCTGATCATGATTTATCAGGTAAGTTCTTTTTCCCATCCCCTATGGTATCACTGGCCTTGGTATAACAATTTTACTTATTTGGATCGTTATTCCAAGATGGACATGTACTTTCTTGCACTGATTTTCTTCTGCATCATCCCATATAGGATGACGGCACAATGGTTTGACAGTAACATGATTAATGATTTATATGACTTGCTAAATATATTTGCGGCACATTTCTGGTACTTACTGGATGTTTATGGATCTGATACACCTATGTTAAGTTATTTTATTCTATTGTCTGTTAAAAGATTTTTATTACATTAAACTAAATCTTATAAGTAATTTGTTTGTTCTACATCAATGATGTATTTTAATTTAGGGTTTTGTCCTGCAATGTATACATCTTTTATCTTGGTTCTTCCTGGATAAAAATCACCAGTGAGAATCTCCTCCAATCTGGGTAATAGACAGAAATGACCACTCTATGAGCAACTACTTAAAAAGAGTTAATGGATGGGGGGGGGGCGCCTGCCACAGAAGAATCAAGACGCACAACTCATAAGCTCCTGATTAACCATTGGATTTGGGGCATAAATTATAAATTTCATTAAAGTTCATATTTGCTTATGAGGCGAGCAACTAAGGTAGAGACACATTCGATGAGAAGTTAAACATTCACAACAACATCTATTTGGGCCTCAGACGCTCGCAGTGACCACGGGTTGGCAGTGACTGTTTGCCTTGCCGACGAAGCCCGATACATGTGGAACTCTATACTACAGAACTAAATATATGGAGGATTTTTATATGCAGGTACTAGAACTGCTTGACAATTTTGCAGAAGAGGCGCAGCTCAACCTCCTTAACTTAAAACCTACAAACAGCACCAAGGAAGTCGATGTAACGTGGGTAATGGCGGATGGTACGGTCCCTACAGCGAATACAGACATTACTAACATAGCAGGTTGTATGCTGGAGTTCACCAGGGAGAGCAAGGGACCTCCAGCAATAATGCAGACAGAAGCTCCTCGTGTAAATAAAAATCATTTGGGGAGAGCATTTGCAACGATTCTGCCAGAACATGAAGTAGGGACTGACCCACTGCGCCTCCTCATACATGCTCAATCTCCTGCTGCCCCATATCTGGATCCTACGACAGCTCTAATTTACTCTATGCTGAATGAGCGAATAAAGCTATGCACCTCTAAATTGTCAAACACTCTGTCTCCGCAGACCATCAAGTTAGCACAGGGATATAAGCTGTGGACACTAATTGCAGTCGCATCCTCGATCCTGCTAGCTCCCTGCTCTGGACCAAGCTTCTGAAGAATGCTTGTTTGTGTCCATTTGCATACACGGGACTCAAAATATGGAGAAAAGGAATAGGGCGAGACGGTAACTTTTTTTTTTTTTTATGCACCCATAATTTCTAAAAAACTGAGACCTTCTATTATACCCCCTTACTATTTGGAACTTTTGATGAGGACCTGGCGATCTGAAGTTTTAAGCTCATAACTGTACAGGGGACTTAATGTTAAAGATGATGTTTATCTTTAGTGTTTATCTTATCTATTTTATTAGCCTACTGCTTAAAACTAATAGTGTGGGTCGCATCAAGTTGCTTTACTGACTTATATTTCTTATCCCACTTAAAATAACCATTTTATAGCTGTATTAGCACTGTTCACTACTCATGTTTGTTCTGCACTTTGCAATATTTGTGATGGGTCAATTTGCATGCATGCTCTATATTCTGTGCAGTTATATAGTTTTAGCTGTCTTGAATAATGTTCTACTGTCTTCAATAGTGATTGCTTGTTATAGATCAGCAGATAATCTACCTTTTTAAGCCCCATAGATATCTTCCACATTGCAGAACCTAGACTTAAATTAATATCCTTTGCTGGAAGACGCAATTACCATTCTTTACCACCGGAGGGGAGTCGAGGCTTAATTATACTCTGCACATAGCATATCTCTGCACGTTTGGCCTAGCTCGCTATATTTCGGTCTTCTCCAAGCTTCCTAGTTCTACTTTTATCGAGTTGCCCTCTTCAGACACACTATCTAATTCGATATATGTGGGACACAACTTGGCGGTATGAGTGTGGTATGTCCCTTTGTTTTGTATATAAGTTTGAAAGTCAGGGATCACTCATCTAGGCTATAAATCTACTGAGGTGCTATATATAATAATAGGTTGGTTTTATTTAATAGTTCTATGGCATTGCAGTTCAATGTGTTACACTCCAATAGATTAGTTATGCTATCCCATATATACTTTATTTTGGTACAAGTATGATTGATATAAGACCAAGGTTGATCTAGATACTAATGTTTAGTTTATTTTTATGTGTGGTAATACAATGTTTTGTTAAAATGTTAAAACAATATACCATATAAGCTCCAATTAATGTAGGCATGTTGGGAAATTGGTAGCAGCATATATATATATGTGTATATGTAAGGGGTAACCAACTAATAGTAATGTCTCCTAATTTCCATATTGAAAATGCTTATAATGCACCCTACATATTTTGTTGTATCCAGCTCTTTTCAGGAAAGAATATTGTTTCACAATGTGAATAGGATGTGCTGATAGGATTTGCATAGGCCCATTTATTACATTTCCTAGTTAATTCATAAGATAAATGTGCTTAGTAAATAGGATTTCATGGTATTTAATGCTGTAGTATTGGCTACAATTGTCTTTTCACACTGAGGCAACGCTACCTTTACAGGAGAGACCCTAGCCCTTTATTACATTCTGAGATTAAGCACATTTTGATCTCTACCTTTCAATTATCAGTACTTCAACAGATATAGCACAATATGCCCACTGGTGTCCCTTTTTATTAATAGGCCCCACAAGAGTTATTTTTCAACACTGAACAGCCGACCTCCTATATATCCCCCCCCCCCCCCTTACATATAGTGCTCTGCCAAGTTCTCATTTCAAGTTAAACTCTCAGAATTAAAATTCCTGGCACTATAATCCCAAATCTCTTAAACAAATAAGCGCAAACAGACTCAAGTGTAGGTAGATACAACAAACGCACCCCACTCTCTAAATTGTACTTACAAAATTGTAATTTATTCAGGCGGTTTGTTAACACAACATATGATATCCAAGGCAGTTAAAGCATAAATCTTTGCAAATGAAAATTTCGGAACCAAAAGTGTCCGTTTTTAGGTTAATGTCCGTTGTAGTGACTTCAGATGAAAAAACGCTGTGTTAGAAAGCGTCAGTGTAAAAGCCGATGTCGTCACTGGAGCAAAGTACGGATCCTCATGTAGTCCAAAAAGCCTCAACGCGTTTCAACCGCCACCGTGCGGTCTTTCTCAAGAGGTAAAAGTTCATGTCCCTTCTCACAGCGCAAGGTACTATATAGCCAGCAGGCTTATTTCATTGGATGGAGAAAAGTCTCGTTATATAACTAGCCTGCCTGCTGTGTTTATTGTGGGAAGCGAACTTGGATTAAGATACATATTAAATAAATGGCACATATTATAATACTATTAAAAACATAACCATGCTAAAGTACTGAAGAATGATGTATAAATTATACTAAGACGAAATAAGTTAATAAACCAAAGGATGTCATTACTAAGCTACAATATACTAGATTTTCACAGGCGTATTTTGCCAATTGTAGATGAAATGTTGAAGGATAGTATAAAACAAAAGACAAAAAAAGAACAATGTTATTATGACAAAAATCTATTAAAAACACAAATTTTTAATTTTATACTATTAAAAACATATAATAGTGTACTGTTAAAAATGATCTAGAAACACTGAATATCCTTAAGAGTCTAGAAGGATTAGATTTGGACCTAGAGGAGTCACCTAGTGAGGAATATCAGGATTTGATGTTATGTGAACTTCTAGATATTTCAACTCATGAGGAGGTTAGACCTATAACTCATAGTACATTTAAACGCCCCTCCTCTTTTTATCCAGTTAGTGCCCAAGGGGATCAAATCCCTGTTTTTATTAATTTGGTCACCAATGAAATCTTGTCTAAAATTAAAGATAAAAAGGAGAATTTACTGAATAAACACAATGACAATCTTACTATACTTGAGAGAAAATCACTTACTAAATTAATGAATGATGATAGAGTTGTGTTTAGGGCAGCAGATAAGGGAGGAGGCTTGGTGATCCAATTGAGATCAGAATATCTCAAAGAAGCACACAAATTGTTAGGGGACAAAGATACATATTGTATCCTTAAGATTGATCCAACTAAATCATATATGTCTGCATTAAATTCCTTGTTGGTGGATGCTAAATCTGAGGGGATATTGAATACAGATGAATTCAAATATCTGCAAGAATTGGATCCCAAGATCCGTTATTTTTATCATCTACCAAAGATCCACAAGGGTAGTGAGTGCCCTCCGGGTAGGCCCATTATATCTGGGATTGGATCCATTACAGATAAAGTCTCTAAATATATTGATTATTTTTTGCAAGATATTGTTAAGAACACCAGGGCCTACCTTAAGGATACCACTAGTGTGATTGGGATCTTTGAAGGAATCGAATGGAAAAGTAATTACTGTTGGATTACATGCGATGTATCAGCGTTATACACGTCAATACCGCATGATAAGGGGATACATGCTGTAGAAATGGAATTGATAAACTGGGGATTCAATGTAGTACATCAAAAATTCATCTTGCAGTGTATACAATTCATATTGGAACACAATTATTTCGCCTTCGAGGGTGTGTATTACAGACAGATCAGAGGAACAGCGATGGGTACAACCTTTGCCCCATCTTATGCCAATCTGTATATGCACACCTTCGAAGGCGAATTCATTTGGAAGACTCATAAGTTCAGTAAGAATATAGTTAAATATCACAGATATATTGATGACGTGATCATCCTATGGGAGGGGGATCTCAGTATAGTGGACGAGTTTGTTAGATATATTAATAATAATAATTATAATCTTAAATTCACTGAAAATCATTCTCGTACTGAAATTGAATTTCTTGACCTGCGACTATTTGTAAATAGTGATAACAAAATAGCAGTTACCAACTATAGGAAACCCACCGAAAGAAACAGTTTCATTGATTATAAGAGTGCCCATCAACGTCATTGGAAAGATAACATCCCCTACAGCCAGTTCCTTAGACTGAGAAGAAATTGTAGCTCTATTAGCGATTTCAATAAAGAAGCAGACATTATGGCGAACAAGCTTTTAGTTAAAGGATATGATCCAGTCAAAATCAAGGAATCTAGAAGTAAGGCTATGGGGCGTACTAGGGATTCACTGTTGAGAACAGATCATATGAGTTCGACAGGTAGACTCCATAAACAAAATGTACAGGATCAGGATTCCATCAGATTTATAACTACCTATAATGAAGGCCATATGATTGTCAAGGAGGCCTTTAGGAAACACTGGGGCATATTAAAATCAGATAGTATGTTAGCATCATCATTATCAGAACATCCACAAATCACCTTTAGGAAGGGTAGAAACTTGAGAAATCTGTTAGCCCCTAGTAAATTAAAAGCAGTGAAAGGAGATAAAACAACAGTGAATAAGAGCAATTGGCTAAGTTTGAAAGAAGGCACATATAAATGTGGTAAACAAAACTGTGGAATGTGCGAACATGTAAATAAAGATCCCAACTTCACAAATAGTGATAAATCTCGTAATTTTAAGATTCAATGCCGTTGCACTTGCGATTTTACTCATGTTGTATATTTATTAACTTGTGGGTGTGGTCTTATGTATGTGGGTCGCACGAAAAGGAAGATCAGACGTAGAGTGTCAGAACATCTCAATAATATTAGAAATGAGATGGATAAGCACAGTGTTCCCCTTCACTTTAGAGACACTCATGGTGGAGACCCCAGAACACTCAAGGTGCAGGTCATTGACTGGATTTCCCCCACCATCCCTAACAGACTACTTACATTACGCAAACGTGAGACATTCTGGATACAGAAGTTGAACTGTCTGTGTCCAGGTGGTCTCAATGTTGATTTAGATTTAGCAGCCTTCATGTAAGTTTCCTAATTTATAGCCTTTAGTTTAGGATAGGGTCCTTTAGTGTACAGTGTTTCAGAGATTTTTTTGGATAGGTGTACTTATGTACACATGTATGTTTATATATGTGTACATCTCTTTCTATATATACATTTGTGTATGCATGTATATATGTATGTGACAAAGAATCAATTAATCTATTTATTTATGATATATTTTTATTCTGAATGTTTTGGACATTTTAAATATTTTTAATATTTTAAATTAAATGATTTGAAGAATTTGAATATTTTTATGTCCTGAATATTTAAATAATATTTAAATATTTTTAAATCACTGTTAGTATGTATCTTACTGGTAGAATTTATGTATGCTAATTATTATAGAGCAGATAGGATACAATGGCTGTTCCCTTACACATTGTTTAGGTTTTGATCCATGCACAATATACACCTTATCATTAATGGCCATAAAACATTTGTGAAAATATATTTGTTTTTTAAATCTATTAGTGATAGTCTTTTGCGGTCTATTAACTTATATTTTTTGGTAAAATTTAGTAACTACATTTTTAACAGTACACTATTATATGTTTTTAATAGTATAAAATTAAAAATTTGTGTTTTTAATAGATTTTTGTCATAATAACATTGTTCTTTTTTTGTCTTTTGTTTTATACTATCCTTCAACATTTCATCTACAATTGGCAAAATACGCCTGTGAAAATCTAGTATATTGTAGCTTAGTAATGACATCCTTTGGTTTATTAACTTATTTCGTCTTAGTATAATTTATACATCATTCTTCAGTACTTTAGCATGGTTATGTTTTTAATAGTATTATAATATGTGCCATTTATTTAATATGTATCTTAATCCAAGTTCGCTTCCCACAATAAACACAGCAGGCAGGCTAGTTATATAACGAGACTTTTCTCCATCTAATGAAATAAGCCTGCTGGCTATATAGTACCTTGCGCTGTGAGAAGGGACATGAACTTTTACCTCTTGAGAAAGACCGCACGGTGGCGGTTGAAACGCGTTGAGGCTTTTTGGACTACATGAGGATCCGTACTTTGCTCCAGTGACGACATCGGCTTTTACACTGACGCTTTCTAACACAGCGTTTTTTCATCTGAAGTCACTACAACGGACATTAACCTAAAAACGGACACTTTTGGTTCCGAAATTTTCATTTGCAAAGATTTATGCTTTAACTGCCTTGGATATCATATGTTGTGTTAACAAACCGCCTGAATAAATTACAATTTTGTAAGTACAATTTAGAGAGTGGGGTGCGTTTGTTGTATCTACCTACACTTGAGTCTGTTTGCGCTTATTTGTTTCAGAGATTTGGGATTCTACTTTACTTCAGGAGGCACGCAGGACACCTTCGGTCATTTTTGCAGCAGCAGGTCTCGTATATAATAATTATTATACAGTTGTACTTATTTGCACTTATTGTGTTTTTTGCTCTATGTTTTTTCTTTAGGAATTTGTACAATAATTATTAGTGGTTCTTAAATAATACACGTTAATCCACTTCATTTATTTTTAATTTCTTATTTTTTATTAAGTATTAATTTTTATTATTATTATTTATCTTTTTGGTGTTTATTGTGTTACATCACAGCAATTTTGAATCACCCCTGGCAGCTAGCGCTGTTTAATAATTGTGTTTTGTAGTCCCGGCACTATAAACCTACCCTTTATTCTGTCCTGCAATAACCTTGTTGTCCCAAAATCAAAAAATCTGATATCTCTAATTATTGACATGGGTTCATTGAATGTGATTTTTCTCTAGTAAACCTCCTCTACTCCAGACGTATAATAGTTCAATCTTTTAGTCCCTGTAATCCACCGCAATTAGAACCACCACCTCCCCCCCCCCACCATGTAATGAGCCTCCTGGATTAGGAGGACCACATATGCGATTTCTCTTGCCTATACCGCAACCTCAACTACTCCCTTAGTATTTATTCTTACATAGTACCATAGTGTTGAATCTATCTACCCTACCTAGATCAGCAGGACTGATCAACATTACTTTCCAACTAAGTCTTCAATCTTAAATCATCTCTCGGTTGCCTCCTTTGAGGCCACTGAGATCAAGACAGAGCCCATAAGTGTCTAGATGTACTAGTTTGAAGGCTTTGCTACAGATTCTATTTATAACTAAGGGAGTCTAAATTGTATATTATGTTATATACTTTATATTATATTCTATATTTTATCAGTTCTAAAGACGGTGATGTGTTAAGAAAAACTGAGGTTGATTTACTGTTACCTTGCTATATGTGCAGTATCACAGTATCAACATTCTCCAATGTTATGTATCACAATGACCTTGTTGATTGTTACCATCTGTTTTATGCTGGCTGTACATGCAGCAATTTTGTATTGTCTTTATTTTTCATACTCAATAAAAATGTATTTAAAAAAAAAAAAAGAGGGAATGCTACGTCAAGGCCTCCCTATTCTTAGTTCCGTCTATCATTTGGACAGGAGTGGACTAAGGCTTCTCGCTTCTCAGTATTGTCTGCAAAAAAATAAAAAAATGTAAGGAATACCTGTAAGAAAATCACTTTCCTGGGCATCTAGCTGCTGGAAGCAGGCTGTAACTGAAGTTGTTCCACCAGCTTCTGTCACTCTTAGGGCCAATTGCATCTTGGGTCAGGTGAGGTCATTACTGTGATGTCTGGCCGGTGCGCATGTAAATGCAATATATATTTTTGGGTCCGATCATAGAAGCTGACAATCTCCATGTAGTTTTGTATGCTGTATACCACGTGTTCTACTGTCACAATCAGGGATAGATAAAGTATGGAAACGATAATTGTATGTAATATACCAATGATAATAATCAGCTAGATTACGAGTTTTGAGCGCTATAGAAAATTTAACGAACGCAACAAAAGTTATGTTATTTAATTTCCTATAGCGCTGCCATTACAAGTTTTCAAATATACACCTTTTATATGCAATATGGTTGCATTGAGCTCCATACTGCACCCAAAACAAGCGCTGTGTTTGACGTGCTTGTGAACGATTTCCCCATAGACATCAATGGGGAGAGCCGGCAAAAAAAACAAAATAAACACCTGCGATCGTGGAAACAAGAGTTCCGTAACTCAGCCCCATTGATGTCTAACACCCTAACATAAACCCTATGTCTGAACACCACTAATCTGCTGTCCCCAACATCGCTGACGCCTACCTACAGTTATTAACCCCTAATCTGCCACTCCCGATATCGCCACCACTATACTACATTTATAAACCCCCTAAACTGCCAGCCCTCCAAGTCGGAACAAGCTAAATTAAAATATATTAAACCCTAATGTAACCCTAACACCCCCTAACTTTAACATAAAAAAATATAGCTAAATTAAATTTACAAGTATTAACTTAATAAACCTATTAACCCATAAACCGCCAGCCCCCCCATCACAACAAGCTAAATTAAATAAACTATATTAACCCCTAACCCCCCTAACTTTAACATAATTAAATTATATCTAAATTAAAGGTTACAATTAACTAAGTACCTATTTAAAACTAAATGCCTGTGAAATAAAACCTAAGCTAGCTACAATATTATTAATAGTTACATTGTAGCTAGCTTAGGTTTTATTTTTATTTCACAGGTAAGTTTGTATTTTAACTAGGTAGACTAGTTAGTAAATAGTTTTTAACTATTTACTAACTGCCTAGTTCAAGTAATTACAAACTTAACTGTGAAATAAAACCCTGCCTTACACTAAAACCTACCATTACAAAAAATAAAAAAGCTACCATTACAAAAAACAAAACAAAAAAATATCCAAAAAAATAAAGATTAATCCTAATCCTAATACCCTTAAAAAAAAAAAAAACACCCCAAAATAAAAAAAAACTACTCTAGAATAAACTACCAAGGGCCCTTAAAAGGGCCTTTTGGTGGGCCCTTAAAAGGACCTTTTGTAGGGCATTGCCCAGAGATAAACAGCTCTTTTACTCCAAAAAAATACAAACACTCCCTAACACTATACAAACCCCCACCCCCCAAACTACCAAGGGCCCTTAAAAGGGCCTTTTGTAGGGCATTGCCCTGAGATAAACAGCTCTTTTTCTCCCAAAAAAATACAAACACCCCCTAAAAATATACATTACACAAAATAAATTATCAAAAATAAAAAAGTTATTCCTATTCTAATACCCATACAAAAAAACACCACAAAATAAAAAAACCTAATCTAGAATAAAATACCAATGGCCCTTAAAAGGGCCTTTTGTGGGGCATTGCCCCAAAGATATCAGCTCTTTTACCTGTAAAAAAAAAAATACAACCCCCCCAACAGTATTCGAATTAGCCAATAGAATGAGAGCTGCTTAAATCCTATTGGCTGATTTCAGATGAATAATATCTTTATTTGATACTTTAGGAGATTTTAGCTACCCCGGACGACTTCGACTATAGCGGTGTAATCTATCCCAGTGCGTCCAGTAAGTTATAAGGAATGGAAAGGACAGCATTTCCTATACTTAGAGAGATGTTTCCCATAACCGACTCAGCTAAGGAGGCTGGGCAAACATTCCCTAGGGTGAGAGGAGTAGTTTCCAGCTTAACTAAAGAGAACTACTATATCCTTAGAGGATAGTTAGATTGTTCAAGGGTCCTATGGACAATAATTAGAAAAGTGTTGTACACCTGGGCTTACTATGGCTTCCAGCTGTGTACTTTAATATTGTCACTAGTGCGACGGCTTATTGATTTGATGCGTTGTCTGATGCTATTAAGTCAGAAACTTCCCTGGATAAAATCCAGGATAGTATAAAGGCTTTCAAATTGGCTAATGCCTTCATTTCCAATTCTTCCCTTCAAGTTATCAAAATGGGAGCTTAGGTTTCAGGTTTCTCTGTTACAGCTCAGAGCCTTTTGGTTAGAGCCTTGCTCTACGGATGTATGCTCTAAGTCTACGTTTTTCACGATTCATTACAAGGGGAAGACCTTGTTAGAACCTGGCTTTATGGAAATAATCTTCTTTGAAATTTTAAATAATTAAAAAAAAATACAAATAGTCTGCTGTTGAATCAACGACAGCATCAAGGACATGCCTCCGATCCGGGATCGGTTCTTGTAGGGGGCAGACTTTCAGTCTTCGTTCAGGCTTGGGTTCCAGATGTTCAGAATTCCTGGGCAATAGAAGATAGTGTTCCAGGGATTCAAATTAGACAGGTTTCTGCTTTCAAGATTCTCTGCAGATCTCAAAAGGAAAGGCGTTCTTACACTGCGTAAGAGACATCTCAGTACTGGGAATGATTGGTCCAGTTCCAGTACAGGTACAGTTGTTCCCCAAAAAAAGAGGGAATTTTCAAATCACTTTTTAGATCTCAAGAGTCTAAACAGATTTTATTAGTGTACCGTCCTTCAAGATGGCGTCTATTCGTTCCATTCTTCCCTTCATCCAAGAGGGTCAATTTATGACAACTGTGGATTTTAAGGATGTGTACCTTCATGTGCCATTCATAAGTTGGCCCTTCTTTCCGGTCTTGCCTCAGCTCTGAGTTTTCACGAAGGCTCTGGGAGCGCTGTTGGCGGTTCTTCGGTTAAGGGACATTGCAATAGCGTCCTATCTGGATTTACTTTCTAGTCCAGACACCATCTTTACAGCTAGAAAGATTTCACTCGGATTTGGTGTTTTCCTTGTCCCAAGCACAAGGTTAACTTTCTTGGGAACAATTATAGATTCCATATAAGTTAAGATTTTTCTGACGGAAGGTCAGGATATCAGAGATTATCGATATTTGTTTAGTCATTTAGTCCACTCCTTGGCCTTCAATGGCTTAGTATGCTCAGGCAATGGATCGGAGATTATACGTTGTCTCCTCAAATACTACTGGAGCAGGAGACAAGGGATTCTCTTCAATGGTGGTAGTCTCTGGATTATCTCTCCCAGGGAACCTGCTTTCGCAGACCATTTTGGATGTTTGTGTTCACAAACGCCAGCCTTCTAGGGTGGGGAGCAGTCTGGGGCTTCCTAAGGGCTCAGGGGGTTTGGACTCAGCCAGAGTCTTATCTACTATAAACATTCTAGAGTTGAGAACAATCTAGCATGTTCTTCTGGCCTGACCTCAGTTAGCCTCGGTCTAGTTTCTCAGGTTCCAGTCTACCAAAAGGACGTCCGTGTCTTATATCAATCATCAGGGAGGAACAAGGAGTTAGTTAGCGATGACAGAGGTATCCAAAATAATTCTGTGGGCGAAGGCCCATTCTTGCTGCCTGTTGGCAATCTACATCCCAGAGGGGAACATTTGGGAGGAGGATTTCCTACGCAGGCAGTCCTCTAATCCAGGGGAGTGGGGAATCTATCTGGAGGTGTTATCCAGTTTTTTACTCTGTTTGCTTTTCTTCTTCGGGTTATTGCTTGAATCTAGCAGGAGAGGGCTTCAGTGGTCCTCATAGCACCAATTTTGCCTTGTGGGATTTGGTATACAGATGGACGTGTCATCATCTCTGCCATCTTGGGGGCTTCAGTTGAGGAAGGACCTTCTAATTCATGGGCCCCTACTTCACCAAAATCTGGTTTTTCTGATACTGATTGCTTGGAGTTTGAACACTTCTTATCCAAGCAGGGTTTTTCTGACTCTGTCACTGTGACCATGATTCAGGTTAAAGAACCTGTTATTAGTAAAAAAGAGAGAAGAAATTTATACGATATAGGGTAAATATCTCTATTGGTGTGGATCCATGGACTACTCATGGAGTAGATAGTATTCCTAGAATTTGGTCTTTCTCCTTACACAAATGTCTGGTAAATGTCCCAGATGTACAATTCTTTTGTCAGGCCCTGGTCAGGATCAGGCCTGTGTTCATACAGTTACTCCTCCATGGAGTCTGATTTTAGTTTTCAGAGTTCTTCAAGGGACTCCATTTGAGCCTATTCTTTCCTTTTGATATTGAGTTGTTCTCTTGGAAAAGTTTTATTTCTTGTTAATATTTTTTCTGCTCGGAGAGTGTCAGAGCTCTCGGCATTTCAGTATGAGGCTCCTTATCTTATTTCCATTCAGATGAGGTAGTTTTATGTACTAAATTAGGATTTCTTCCTAAGGTTGTTCCTGATTGGAACATTAATCGGGAGATTGTTGTTTTTTCCTTGTGTCCTAATCATTTTTCTCAGAAGGAAGGACTTCTGTTCAATTTGGACGTGGTCCGTGCTTTAAAATTTTATTTACAGGCGCTTAAGGACTTACGTTAGTCCTCTTCCTTTTTTGTGGTTTTCTCAGGAAAATGTAAGGGACAGAAAGCTTTGGCTACTTCTCTTTCTTTTTGACTGAAGAGTATAATACATTTTGCATATGAGACTGCTGGACAGCGGCCTCCCGAGAGTGTTACGGCTCATTACACGAAGGCTATTGGAATGGATTTGCAAGGCTGCAACTTGGTCCTCTCTTCACACTTTTTCAAAATTCTACAAATTTGACTCTTTTGCCTCGGCTGAGGCAGCTTTTGGGAGAAAGGTTCTTCAAGCAGTGGTGCCTTCCCTTTGGGTTCCCTGTCTTGTCCCTCCCGTATCATCTGTGTACTCTAGCTTGGTTTTGGATCCCATTAGTAATTGAGATGATCCGTGGACTCATCGTGTCATAAAAATGAAAACAAAATTTATGCTTACCTGATAAATTTATTTCTTTTTTGACACGATGAGCCCACGGCCCGCCCTGTGTTTTTAGACAGGTTGTGGGTTATTGCAAACTTCAGACACCTGCACCTTGGCTTTTCCTTTCTCTTCCTAACTTCGGTCGAATGACTGGAGTGGGAGGGAAGGGAGGAGCTATTTAACAGCTCTGCTGTGGTGCTCTTTGCCTCCTCCTGCTGACCAGGAGGTGAATATCCCATTAGTAATTGAGATGATCCGTGGACTCATCGTGTCAAAAAATAAATAAATTTATCAGGTAAGCATAAATTTAGTTTTTTTTATTTTGGATGTTTGTATTTTTTTTAAAGGTAAAAGAGTTGATATCTTTGGCGCAATGCCCCACAAAAGGCCTTTTTAAGGGCCATTGGTAGTTTATTGTAGGCTAGGGTTTTTTTTTTATTTTCGGGGGGCTTTTTTATTTTGAGAGGGCTACTAGATTAGGTGTAATTCTTTTTTTATTTTTGATAATTTGTTATTTTTCGTAATTTAGTGTTTGTGTTTTTTTGTAATGTTGTTAGTTTTTATTTTTTGTAATTAGATACTTTTTGTAATTTTTAGAGAAGTGTTAGGATTTTTTTATTTGTAGTTTAGTATTATTTAATTGGTCGTTTTAGTTTAAAAATTATAATAGTTTAATTGTTTAAAATTATTTTTTTTAATTTGACAGGTAATTTTTAATTTAAGCGAGGGAAATTGTAATTTTAATATAAAGTTAGGGGGTCGTTAGGTTTAGGGGTTACTAGTTTAAATTAGTTTATTTCGTTGTGGGGGCTTTCGGTTTAGGGGTTAATAGGTTTATTAGAGCGGCGGTGTAGGCGGATGGCATATTAGGGGTTAATAATATTTAAATAGTGTTTGCCATGCGGGAGGGCGGCGGTTTAGGGGTTAATACACTTATTATAGTGAGGACAATGTCGGGGAGCGGCAGAATAGGGGGTTAATAAAAAATTTTTAGTGGCTGCTATGTCGAGAGCGGCAGATTAGGGGTTAATACATTTATTATAGTGTTTGCGATGCAGGATGGCCTCGGTTTAGGGGTTAATAGGTAGTTTATGGGTGTTTAGTGTACTTTGTAACACTTTAGTTATGAGTTTTATGCTACAGCTTTGTAGCGTAACTACTGACTTTAGATAGCGGTACAGATCTTGTTGTTTTAGGCTGTAACACTTTTTAGCCAGAATCCAAAACTTGTAATACCGGCCCTATGGAAATCCCATGAAAAACATATTTTTAACGTGTGTGTGACTGACGTTGCATTACAGGCTAAAAGGTGTGCGGTACAACTATAACAACAACACTTGTAATAGCTGTGGTGCTGTTATAACGCTGAAAATGCCATATTTTCAGCGTTACAAGCCGCAATGCAAAACTTGTAATCTAGATGAATGTTATTTATCTGTGTTTAACATTGCTATATTCCACACAACAATTGTTTGCACACTTTACCTATTTCCGATTTTCCTCAACATGGCTCTACCTATTACTTTAGAGAAGGAGGAGATATGGAAATCCCACAATTTTCAGAGTGCTTTACAGAAAGGGGGGTCAAAACTATAAAAATATATTACAAAGTTTTTTGTTTTTTACACGAAAACATTTTTATTACAATTTCAGAGTGTTTTACATCCATTTTAAACAACTCTTTTGGAAATATTGACTTGCATTTTTTTTTTTTTATAGGGGATGTGGCTGTGAAAATGTTGAATGTAACTGCACCAACGCCTCAGCAGCTACAGGCCTTTAAGAATGAAGTTGGAGTGCTGAGGTAAAGTTAAGAGATGATGTTAATGCACACGGTAATGAAACAGTCAGCCACACTTATTTGTCTGGAATTGTTATTCTGTGCAAGAAACGGTAAATGGAGCTAGTTCCCTAACCCAAAAACACTAATGTGCAGCTGGAGTTTCTACTAAAAACAATTCAGTTATCTTTTTTTACATTTTTATATTAACCATGTGGTATGTTTTACTATTACTACTTTACTACATTTATTGTTTTTTTTTTTATATTGATTTATTTATAAATCAACATATACAAAGGTAAATGAATGCATCCAAGGAACAAAATCTGTGTACATTAACAATCTGGTCCAGTAGGACTTGGGTCCCTAAAGGAACTATCGTCTTAGGGAACAATAATTACTTCATTATATGCTCCCTATATGTACACCACCAATCAAGATTACTGTGGGGTATAGTTTATGTGTTTATTTTTTAGTGTGGTTAAAGGAACATTGCTCTAGAATTGTGATCAGAGTTGTATGTAATGCACTGCTACTTAAAGTGACAGTCTACTCCAAGAATTTTTATTTTTTAAAAAGGTACTGTAGATAATCCGTTTTATTAGCCATTCCCCAGTTTTGCATAACCAACATGGTTAACTTAATATACTTTTCAACCCTGATTACTTTGTATCTAAGTCTCTGCAGAGTGCCTCCTTATCTTCGTTCTTTTGACTGACTTATGAGTCGGCACTCATTGGTTAAAATGCAACTCCAGGGGCATGAGCACAATGTAATCAATATTGCACACATGAACTGGTGCTGTTTAGCTGTGAAATGCTGTCAAAATGCAGAGGCAGCCTTTCAAGGTTAGGAATTAACATATGAGCCTACCTAGGTTTAACAAAGAATGCCAAGAGAACAAAGCAAATTTGATGATAAAAGTAAATTGGAAAGTTGTTTAAAATTGCATGTCCTATCTGAATCATGAAAGTTTAATGTTGAATAGATTGTCACTTTAATTTAGTGTAATATCCTGTTATTTCTCCTTCCTTTCCACTTTCTCCACCATCACTCCTTGTTTTTGTAGATTTTATATATCTTTTCATAGTGATACTTTTCTACGTGTGTGCGCATATTTTCTTTCATGTAAGTGGCAAAAGTCCATGAGCTAGTGACGTATGGGATATACATTCCTACCAGGAGGGGGCAAAGTTTCCCAAACCTCAAAATGCCTATAAATACACCTCCCACCACACTCATACCTTAGTTTTACAAACTTTGCCTCCTATGTAGGTGGTAAAGTAAGTTGTGCTTGATTTCTTCTGTAATAGGCGCTTCTAAGCATTCTGAAGCCCAATTCCTCTGAGTACAGTGTTTGTCAAAGGGATGTGAAGGGAGTATTGCCTATTGATTTTATGGTTTCACCCATGGGAAATCTATTCAAAGACTCTCTAACCGGTCGCAGGGATTCATCCCCTGCCTCCCTTTTCAGATCGACGACATACTCCTATACCATTGCCTCTGCTGATATTTTTCAGTACTGGTTTGGCTGTCTGCTATATGTGGATGGGTGTCTTCTGGTAAGTATGTATAATTTTTTAAGACACACATCAATGTTTGGCGCTTCATATTATATTGTAAAGTTTTAAAAATGTGTTTGCTTATATTTGCCATGAGTCAGGTCTTTGTATATTTCCCTTTTTTGCAGACTATTAGTTTCAGTATGGAAATTGTTTGGGAAGATTATTTAAATTTTTTCCTACTTGGGGTTCCAGTTCTTTCAATTTGACTTTGTTTTCCCAAAATTTTTCGCCTTGTAAACTAGGCTCGCAAGGACACAAAATAACGTTATTTATGGCATCATTCTTGGAGCGAAATTTTTTTGGCACGAAGTTGCGTCTATAGTGACGCAAGTCTCATCATTTCCTGCGTCTTTGTTGACATTGGTTCTTTTGGCGCGATGTCGCGCTTGTTATGATATCAGTTGTGTCATTTCCTGGCGTAAGCTTTGGCGCAAAAAATGTCACTTCCTTTTGCGTCATGCGTCATACTTGGCGCCAATGTTTTTTGTATATAACTCTTCTTCCTTTAATGCTTCTGGTTCTCTCTATATTTTTAAGAGCTATGATGCCTATTTTCCTGCATCTTACTTTAGCATGAGCATTTTTTCCCATTCCTGAAACTGGATATTTTGTTTAAATGTTTCTTTCTTTTTACATTTTGCAAGATGTCTCAGTCTGATTCTGCCTATGAATTTGCTGTAGAAACCATGCTGCATGAACACAGTTCTACCAAAGCCAAGTGTGTCTGTTGTAAATTAGCTGATGTTATTTCTTCAGCTCAATTATGTGGCATTTGTCATGACAAGCTGTTGAATGCTGATAATGTTTCTATTAGTACAAATACATCGTCTGTTATTCCTCCAACATCTAATGTACCTGATATTCCTGCAGATGTAAAGAATTATATTGCTGCAGCTATAGAAAAGGCTATGCAAACACAAAAGAGAGTTGCCACAGAAAAATGTCTACTCTCTATAAGTATGCACCTTTTGCACTCTGGGCCCTGACTATAGGGCGGAAAAAATCCTAACTGGATTAATAAAATATAACTTGTATTAATTAAAAATGAAAAAAACAAAAACATTGGTTATGTGACATACAAGTTAAAAACTTCACAGATGCGGGTTGATGCTATATCTTAAGAGACTCACTATTTAAGTAAATACGGCCTATATAAATAGAAGATAAATGTGGTCTCGCAATGAAAAATACTAACCACTTACGGTTGGTTACAGCTAGTATCTAATATATCAAGTTAATATGTAGCTAATTGGCTACATATTAACTTGATATATTGGATACCAGCTGTAACCAACCGTAAGTGGTTAGTATTTTTCATTGCGTGATATTAATACAGAGTCTAAGCATGGATAACTTTTCATACACAATAAAATTTGACACAAAAATAAAGTTCTTCATTCATTACAAATTTCCACACTGTTTATACTGCTGAATAAAGTTTAACTTGACTATTATAATTGTATTGTGAAATACGTTGATTTCGAATATACACTTTGGAAGAATTACTATAAACTAGTGAGCAACTACTATATCTTAATATGAGACCACATTTATCTTCTAATTATATAGGCCGTATTTACTTATATAGTGAGTCTCTTTAGATATAGCATCAACCCGCATCTGTGACGTTTTTAACTTGTATGTCACATAACCAATGTTTTTTGTATTTTAATTTTCCACGGATTCATCCTTACTTGTGGGATATTATCCTTCCTAACAGGAAGTGGCAAAGAGAGCACCACAGCAGAGCTGTCTATATAGCTCCCCCCTTAACTCCACCCCCCAGTCATTCTCTTTGCTGGCTCTAAGCAGGAAGGGTAAAGTGAAAGAGGTGTTAAGCTGTTAGTTTTATTTTATCTAATTTCTCTGCAACTGACTGCTTGGAGATTGAACGCTTGATTCTATCAAAGCGGGGTTTCTCTGAATCAGTCATAAATACCTTGATTCAGGCTCGGAAGCCTGTTACCAGGAAAATCTATCATAAGATATGGCATAAATATCTTTTTTGGTGTGAATCCAAAGGCTTCTCCTGGAGTAAAATCAGGATTCCTAGGATTTTGTCTTTTCTCCAAGAGGGATTGGAGAAAGGATTGTCAGCTAGTTCCCTAAAAGGACAGATATCTGCTCTGTCTATTTCGTTGCACAAGCGTCTGGCAGATGTTCCAGACGTTCAGGCTTTCTCTTGTTAAGTGTATCCAGTCCACGGATCATCCATTACTTATGGGATATTCTCCTTCCCAACAGGAAGTTGCAAGAGGATCACCCACAGCAGAGCTGCTATATAGCTCCTCCCCTAACTGTCATATCCAGTCATTCTCTTGCAAGCCTCAACCAAGATGGAGGTCGTAAGAGGAGTGTGGTGTTTTATACTTAGTTTATTCTTCAATCAAAAGTTTGTTATTTTTAAATGGTGCCGGAGTGTACTGTTTATCTCGGGCAGTATTTAGAAGAAGAATCTGCCTGCGTTTTCTATGATCTTAGCAGAAGTAACTAAGATCCATGGCTGTTCTCACATATTCTGAGGAGTGAGGTAACTTCAGAGAGGGAATGGCGTGCAGGTTTTCCTGCAATATGGTATGTGCAGTTAATAATTTTCTAGGGATGGAATTTGCTAGAAAATGCTGCTGATACCAAACTAATGTAAGTAAAGCCTTAAATGCAGTGACAGCGACTGGTATCAGGCTTATTAATAGAGATGCATACTATTATAAAAATGTAATATAAAACGTTTGCTGGCATGTTTAATCGTTTTTATATGTATTTGGTGATAAAACTTATTGGGGCCTAGTTTTTTTCCATATGGCTGGCTTGAATTTGGCCTAGAAACAGTTTCCTTAGGCTTTCCACTGTTGTAATATGAGTGGGAGGGGCCTATTTTGCCGTTTTTTTTGCACAGCAAAAATTACACACACAGACATCCAGCTTCTTCCTGCATGATCCAGGACATCTCTGGAGGGCTCAAAAGGCTTCAAAGTCGTTTTTGAGGGAGGTAAAAAGCCACAGTAGAGCTGTGGCGGCAGTTGTGACTGTTTGAAAAAAAATAAATAAAAAAAAAAATAACGTTTTTGTCTTTTATTATTTTTTGGGTATTAAGGGGTTAATCATCCATTTGCAAGTGGGTGCAATGCTCTGCTAACTTGTTACATACACTGTAAAAATTTCGTTAGTGTAACTGCCTTTTTTCACTTATTTCAAATTTTGACAAAATTTGTGTTTCTTAAAGGTGCAGTAACGTTTTTTATATTGCTTGTAAACTTGTTTAAAGTGTTTTCCAAGCTTGCTAGTCTCATTACTAGTCTGTTTAAACATGTCTGACACAGAGGAAACTACTTGTTCATTATGTTTGAAAGCCATGGTGGAGCCCCATAGGAGAATGTGTACTAAATGTATTGATTTCACCTTAAACAGTAAAGATCAGTCTTTAACTATAAAAGAAATATCACCAGAAGATTCTGACGAGGGGGAAGTTATGCCGACTAACTCTCCCCACGTGTCAGACCCTTAGCCTCCCGCTCAGGGGATGCACACTAATATGGCGCCAATTACATCAGGGACGCCCATAGCGATTACCTTGCAGGACATTGCTGCAATCATGAATAATACCCTGTCAGGTATTATCCAGGTTGCCTGAATTAAGAGGCAAGCGCGATTGCTCTGGGGTTAGGAGAAATACAGAGCGCGCAGATGCTGTAAGGGCCATGTCTGATACTGCGTCACAATATGCACATCATAAGGACGGAGAGCTTCAGTCTGTTGGTGACATCTCTGATTCGGGGAATCCTGATTCAGAGATTTCTAATTTTAAATTTAAGCTTGAGAACCTCCGTGTGTTGCTTGGGGAGGTATTAGCTGCTCTGAATGACTGTAACACAGTTGCAGTACCAGAGAAATTGTGTAGGCTGGATAAATACTATGCGGTACCGGTGTGTACTGATGTTTTTCCTATACCTACAGAAATTATTAGCAAGGAGTGGGATAGACCGGGTGTGCCTTTTTCCCCACCTCCTATATTTAGAAAAATGTTTCCAATAGACGCCACTACACGGGACTTATGGCAGACGGTCCCTAAGGTGGAGGGAGCAGTTTCTACTTTAGCAAAGCGTACTACTATCCCGGTTGAGGACAGTTGTGCTTTTTCAGATCCAATGGATAAAAAATTGGAGGGTTACCTTAACAAAATGTTTATTCAACAAGGTTTTATTTTACAGCCCCTTGCATGCATTGCGCCTGTCACGGCCGCGGCAGCATTCTGGTTTGAGGCCCTGGAAGAGGCCATCCATACAGCTCCATTGACTGAAATTATTGACAAGCTTAGAACACTTAAGCTAGCTAACTCATTTGTTTCTGATGCCATTGTTCATTTGACTAACCTAACGGCTAAGAATTCCGGATTCGCCATCCAATCGCGTAGGGCGCTATGGCTTAAATCCTGGTCAGCTGACGTGACTTCGAAGTCTAAATTACTCAACATTCCTTTCAAGGGGCAGACCTTATTCGGGCCTGGTTTGAAGGAAATTATTGCTGACATTACTGGAGGTAAGGGTCACACCCTTCCTCAGGGCAGGGCCAAAGCAAAGGCCAAACAGTCTAATTTTCGTGCCTTTCGAAATTTCAAGGCAGGTCCAGCATCAACTTCCTCCGCTTCAAAACAAGAGGGAACTTTTGCTCAATATAAGCAGGCATGGAAACCTAACCAGTCCTGGAACAAAGGCAAGCAGGCCAGAAAGCCTGCTGCTGCCTCTAAGACAGCATGAAGGAACGGCCCCCTATCCGGCGACGGATCTAGTAGGGGGCAGACTTTCTCTCTCTCTTCGCCCAGGCGTGGGCAAGAGATGTTCAGGATCCCTGGGCGTTGGAGATCATATCTCAGGGATATCTTCTGGACTTCAAAGCTTCCCCTCCACAAGGGAGATTTCATCTTTCAAGGCTATCTGCAAATCGGATAAAGAAAGAGGCATTCCAACGCTGTGTGCAAGACCTCCTAGTTATGGGAGTGATCCATCCAGTTCCGCGGACGGAACAAGGACAGCGTTTTTATTCGAATCTGTTTGTGGTTCCCAAAAAAGAGGGAACCTTCAGACCAATTTTGGATCTAAAGATCTTAAACATATTCCTCAGAGTTCCATCTTTCAAAATGGAAACTATTCAGACCATCCTACCCATGATCCAAGAAGGTCAGTACATGACCACAGTGGACTTAAAGGATGCCTACCTTCACATACCGATTCACAAAGATCATCATCGGTTTCTAAGGTTTGCCTTTCTAGACAGGCATTACCAATTTGTAGCTCTTCCCTTCGGGTTGGCTACAGCCCCGAGAATCTTTACAAAGGTTCTGGGCTCACTTCTGGCGGTTCTAAGACCGCGAGGCATAGCGGTGGCTCCGTGTCTAGACGACATCCTGATACAGGCGTCAAGCTTTCAAGTTGCCAAGTCTCATACAGAGATAGTTCTGGCATTTCTGAGGTCGCACGGGTGGAAAGTGAACGAGGAAAAGGGTTCTCTATCCCCACTCACAAGAGTCTCCTTCTTAGGGACTCTTATAGATTCTGTAGAAATGAAAATTTACCTGACGGAGTCCAGGTTATCAAAACTTCTAAATGCTTGCCGTGTTCTTCACTCCATTCCGCGCCCTTCGGTAGCTCAGTGTATGGAGGTAATCGGCTTAATGGTAGCGGCAATGGACATAGTGCCATTTGCGCGCCTTCATCTCAGACCGCTGCAATTATGCATGCTGAGTCAGTGGAATGGGGATTACACAGATTTGTCCCCTCTGCTAAATCTGGATCAAGAGACCAGAGATTCTCTTCTATGGTGGTTGTCTCGGGTACACCTGTCCAAGGGTATGATCTTTCACAGGCCAGATTGGACAATTGTAACAACAGATGCCAGCCTTCTAGGTTGGGGTGCAGTCTGGAATTCCCTGAAGGCACAGGGATCGTGGACTCAGGAGGAGAAACTCCTTCCAATAAATATTCTGGAGTTAAGAGCGATATTCAATGCTCTTCTGGCTTGGCCTCAGTTAGCAACACTGAGGTTCATCAGATTTCAGTCGGACAACATCACGACTGTGGCTTACATCAACCATCAAGGGGGAACCAGGAGTTCCCTAGCGATGTTAGAAGTCTCAAATATAATTCGCTGGGCAGAGTACCACTCTTGCCACCTGTCAGCAATCCATATCCCAGGCGTGGAGAACTGGGAGGCGGATTTTCTAAGTCGTCAGACTTTCCATCCGGGGGAGTGGGAACTCCATCCGGAGGTGTTTGCTCAGTTGATTCATCGTTGGGGCAAACCAGAGTTGGATCTCATGACGTCTCGCCAGAACGCCAAGCTTCCTTGTTACGGATCCAGGTCCAGGGACCCAGAAGCGACGCTGATAGATGCTCTAGCAGCGCCTTGGTTCTTCAACCTGGCTTATGTGTTTCCACCGTTTCCTCTGCTCCCTCGACTGATTGCCAAAATCAAACAGGAGAGAGCATCAGTGATTCTGATAGCACCTGCGTGGCCACGCAGGACTTGGTATGCAGACCTAGTGGACATGTCATCCTTTCCACCATGGACTCTGCCTCTAAGACGGGACCTTCTGATACAAGGTCCTTTCAATCATCCAAATCTAATTTCTCTGAGACTGACTGCATGGAGATTGAACGCTTGATTCTATCAAAGCGTGGCTTCTCCGAGTCAGTCATTGATACTTTAATACAGGCACGAAAGCCTGTTACCAGGAAAATCTACCACAAGATATGGAGTAAATATCTTTATTGGTGTGAATCCAAGAATTACTCATGGAGTAAGGTTAGGATTCCTAGAATATTGTCTTTTCTCCAAGAGGGCTTGGACAAAGGATTATCAGCTAGTTCCTTAAAGGGACAGATTTCTGCCCTGTCTATTCTTTTGCACAAGCGTCTGGCAGAGATTCCAGACGTCCAGGCATTTTGCCAGGCTTTGGTTAGAATTAAGCCTGTGTTTAAACCTGTTGCTCCCCCGTGGAGCTTAAACTTGGTTCTTAAAGTTCTTCAAGGAGTTCCGTTGGAACCCCTTCATTCCATTGATATTAAACTTTAATCTTGGAAAGTTCTGTTTTTGATGGCTATTTCCTCGGCTCTGAGAGTCTCTGAGCTATCTGCCTTACAATGTGATTCTCCTTATCTGATTTTTCATGCAGATAAGGTAGTCCTGCGTACCAAACCTGGGTTTTTACCTAAGGTGGTTTCTAACAAGAATATCAATCAAGAAATTGTTCCATCATTGTGTCCTAATCCTTCTTCAAAGAAGGAACGTCTTTTATACCCTGTTTGTCGTTTACTCTGGACAGAGGAGAGGTCAAAAAGCTTCGGCAACCTCTCTTTCCTTTTGGCTTCGGAGCTTAATACGCCTAGCCTATGAGACTGCTGGACAGCAGCCCCCTGAAAGGATTACAGCTCATTCTACTAGAGCTGTGGCTTCCACCTGGGCCTTTAAAAATGAGGCCTCTGTTGAACAGATTTGCAAGGCCGCGACTTGGTCTTCGCTTCACACTTTTTACAAATTTGATACTTTTGCTTCTTCGGAGGCTGTTTTTGGGAGACAGGTTCTTCAGGCAGTGGTTCCTTCCGCTTAATCCTACCTTGTCCCTCCCATCATCCGTGTACTTTAGCTTTGGTATTGGTATCCCATAAGTAATGGATGATCCGTGGACTGGATACACTACAAGAGAAATAAATTTATCAGGTAAGCATAAATTATGTTTTCTCTTGTTAAGTGTATCCAGTCCACGGCCCGCCCTGTCCTTTTAAGGCAGGTCTAAATTTTAATTAAACTACAGTCACCACTGCACCCTATGGTTTATTCTTTCTCTGTTTGTTTTCGGTCGAATGACTGGATATGACAGTTAGGGGAGGAGCTATATAGCAGCTCTGCTGTGGGTGATCCTCTTGCAACTTCCTGTTGGGAAGGAGAATATCCCATAAGTAATGGATGATCCGTGGACTGGATACACTACAAGAGAAATAAATTTATCAGGTAAGCATAAATTATGTTTTTTGTCAGGCTTTAGCAAGAATTAAGCCTGTGTTTAAACCCGTTGCTCCGCCATGGAGTCTAAATTTAGTTCTTAGAGTTCTTCAGGGGGTTCTGTTTGAACCCATGCATTCCATAGATATTAAGCTTTTATCTTGGAAAGTTTTGTTCCTGGTTGCTATCTCTTCAGCTCGAAGAGTTTCTGAACTATCTGCATTACAATGTGACTCACCTTATCTTGTGTTCCATGCTGATAAGGTGGTTTGTCACACCAAGCCTGTGTTCCTACCTAAGGTTGTTACTAACAGGAATATCAATCAGGAAATTGTTGTTCCTTCTCTGTGTCCTAATCCTTCTTGTAAGAAGGAACGTCTGTTGCACAACTTGGACGTGGTTCGTGCTTTGAAATTTTATTTGCAGGCAACCAAAGATTTTCGTCAAACATCTTCTTTGTTTGTTGTCTATTCTGGAAAGCGTAGGTATCAAAAGGCTACGGGACTTCTTTCCTTTTGGCTGAAAGGCATTATATGTTTGGCTTATGAGACTGCTGGACAGCAGCCTCCTGAAAGGATTTCAGCTCATTCTACTAGAGCGGTAGCTTCCACATGGGCTTTTAAAAATGATGCTTCTGTTAAACAGATTTGTAAGGCTGCGACTTGGTCTTCACTTCATACCTTTTCAAAATTTTACAAATTTGATACTTTTGCTTCTTCGGGGGCTATTTTTGGGAGAAAGGTTTTGCAAGCAGTGGTGCCTTCCATTTAGGTTTCTGTCGTGTCCCTCCCTTCATCCGTGTCCTAAAGCTTTGGTATTGGTATCCCACAAGTAAGGATGAATCCGTGGACTCGGTACATCATGCAAAAGAAAACAAAATTTATGCTTACCTGATAATTTTCTTTCTTTGGCGATGTACCGAGTCCACGGCCCGCCCTGTCTATTCAAGACAGATACTATTTTTTATTACTTCAGTCACCTCTGCACCTTATAGTTTCTCCTTTTTCTTCCTTGGCCTTCGGTCGAATGACTGGGGGGTGGAGTTAAGGGGGGAGCTATATAGATAGCTCTGCTGTGGTGCTCTCTTTGCCACTTCCTGTTAGGAAGGATAATATCCCACAAGTAAGGATGAATCCGTGGACTCGGTACATCGCAAAAAGAAATTTATAGGTAAGCATAAATTTTGTTTTTATTAATCCTGTTTGGAATTTTTCCGCCCTATAGTCAGGGCCCAGAGTGCTACAGGTGCATACTTATAGAGAGTAGACATTTCTGTGTCATCTCTCTTTTGTGTTTACATTTATTACTTATGCACAAGCACCATCTTCTTTTTCACATTGAGGAATAACCATACAGACTCACTCCTCTACCAGTATAATTTAGAGAAGAATGCCTGAGTAGTGCCATTGTTTGTGGGTTGTAAAATAGAAAAGACTGTCTGCTATTCTTCTTCAAATACACGTAAAAGGTCTTTTAAAACTTCTCATAATTCTGATAAAATTTGTATTGACCGACAACATACTGAAGTATCCCCTGCTGATGAGAATCTCTCTGGTTCAGAGGATCCTGAATCAGACTCTGAAATTGACAAATCTTCCTATCTGTTACATTGATTATATTCGTTCTTTGTTGAAGGAAGTGTTGGTTACTTTGGGTATTGAAGTGTCTAGTCCTCTTAATAACAAAGCCAGCAAACGTTTAAATTCAGTTTATTAAACCTCCAAAGGTTGCTCCTGAGGAGGTTTTTTCTATTCCAGATGCTGTTTCTGATATGATTACTAAGGAATGGTCTAAGCCTGGTTCTTCTTTTAATCCTCCTTCTAGGTTTAAG
This sequence comes from Bombina bombina, assembly GCF_027579735.1. Lineage (NCBI taxonomy): Eukaryota > Metazoa > Chordata > Amphibia > Anura > Bombinatoridae > Bombina > Bombina bombina. The sequence continues at coordinate 1,088,675,138 of NC_069504.1, forward strand.
AAGTTGTATCCTTTACCTGTGACTAATTTAGAGTTTTGGGAAAAAGTCCTTAATGTTGATGGGGCTATTTTCACTCTTGCCAAACGTACTACTATCCCTATGGAAGATAGTACTTCTTTTAAGGATCATTTAGAAAGGAAGATTGAATCTTATCTCAGAAAAGCTTATTTACATTCTGGTTATATTCTTAGACCTGCCATTTATATGGCTGATGTGGCTGCTGCTTCAACTTTTTGGTTGGACAGTTTAGCTCGTCGGGTAGAAGATTCTGATTTGTCTAGCATTGTTCTTCTGCCTCAACAAGCTAATCATTTCATTTGTGATGCTATGTTTGACATTATTAAGATCAATGTTAAATCTGTCTTTAGCTATTTTAGCTTGAAGAGTTACATGGCTTACATCTCTGTTCAGAATCAGTGGATTCAGAATATTGTGTCTCAAGAGTATCGAATAGGTTTCAGAATAAGACCTCCCGTGGGAAGATTTTCTTTTTCATGATCCAACAAATGCTGTGAAGGCTCAGGCTTTTCTGAAATGTGTTTCAGATCTAGAGCTCTCAGGGGTGATTTTACCAGTTCCTCTCCAGGAACAGGGGTTGGGGTTCTATTCAAATCTATTCATTGTCCCAAAGAAAGAATTCTTTCAGACCAGTTCTGGATGTGACGTTTTTTAATCGTTTTGTAAGAGTCCCAACTTTCAAGATGGTGACTATAAGGACTATTCTGCCTTTTGTTCAGCAAGGGCATTTTATGTCTACAATAGACTTACAGAATGCTTATCTTCATATTGCAATTCATCCAGACCACTATCGGTTTCTGAGATTCTCTTTTCTAGACAAGCATTATCAATTTGTCGCTTTTCCATTTGGCCTAGTGACAGTTCCAAAAATCTTTTCGAAGGTTCTTGCTGCCCTTCTATCTGTAATCAGAGAGCAAGGTATTGCGGGGTTTCCCTATTTGGACGATATCTTGGTACTAGCTCAGTCTTTTCATTTAGCAGAATCTCACACAAAGCAACTAGTGTGGTTTTCTTCTTAAATGGAAAGAGTCCACAGCTGCATTCATTACTTTTGGGAAATAAGAACCTGGCCACCCGGAGGAGGCAAAGACAACCCAGCCAAAGGCTTAAATACTCCTCCCACTCTCCTCATCCCCCAGTCATTCTTTGCCTTTCATCCCAGGAGGATGGCAGAGAAGTTTCAGAATTTTTAATTTTTGTTTTTGTCTCGTATGGAGGGTAGTACTCTTCGGCATGGGACAGGAGTTTTAAGAAGTCCTGTCAGTCTCTCAGTGAGGGCTTGGATGAAAGTTAGTCCGGAGATGCAGGGAATTTCTTTTTGCGAAACCATCCTGACTCATATAAACAGCTCTTTAAGCAATCAGCGTTGTTGAACTTCGCTTCGCTGCCTGCTTTCTTCTCTCAAGTCCATGGTGGAGGCGATGCTACTATCCGTCACACTTGAAGGGCCGTGTTCCTGTTCCACGGCGTAGATTCCGGTAAGATTGTTTAATTTTACTTTATTCGCAATGTACGGTAATGTGAATGTTTCCCGAGAGGCTACCAACTTATACATAAGGGTCTAAGTGAGTCTCTTTTAGTATCTTGGAATCAAGGGTTAATATCTACTGAGTGGGGTTATTGAACATGTTTATGTGATTCAACCTGCTTATGTGCGATGTGGGCTTGTGGCTGGAATATTGAGGCCTTTGGAAGTGACGCAGCCTTTTGGTTGGGCGCGCTAGTTTTGGACTGTATGGTTCACCTTGTGTTCGGGCGTAGCTACGTTCCGTTTTTGCATTTTCTAGTCCGCAGGGGTCTGGTCATAGGAGGTGGTGAGTGCCTCAGCCATTGGGGGTGTCGGGTGCCGTTATAGTTTTTACTACTTTAGTCCATATTTAAATATCCTCTATCCAGTTATGGTGGATTCTGATGCTGAGACTGTTAATTTCAGATTCAGTTACAGAGGATTCTGATACTGAGACTATTGTGATTTCAGATTCTGTGTCCGGTGATGAAACCGGAGTGACCTCGTTGACGCCTGTCAACCAGTTTTGTTCTGTATGCCATTTCAGAGCGCCTGGTTCCTCGGGCTCGGGGAATCAAGGGACTGTTGAACCATCCGCCTCTGGGGGTCTTGTCCTCCAAGAGGCAAGTTCCCTATTAAATCATACTTCTGCACATGCGGGTAACCCAGTTTGTGTCAACCAGCTGAGGAGCAAGTTCAAGTAATGTGATTAATTTTCAGGTAAACTTTACCAAAGCTTACAAGCAGTCAATATCAAGTTTTTTTCTATAAATGGTGTAACCTGAAAGAACCTTCTTTTTAACAAAGCAACTATTAAGCACTGTAGAGGGGTCCCTCTTACCTCACACAGTGTGTATTGCAAGAACCCAGACCTTTAGGTAAAATATATACTTGGGTGATGTCCCTGCAAGTAATAACATTTAACCAATAACCATTACATGTCATGGCACTTACCTCTGTTTCTCAAGTGATCACAGTCTGCCTTCCCGGAGAATTTACGCAGCTTGCCGGTTGGGACCCTAGGTGCAGGCTGGTCCTGTCGGGTTTGTTCGGTCTTGCGGCTGTTCAGACACGTGGCGCTGTTCTGCTCGGCTGGTTCGGTAGAAGCGCCAAGTGATCAGGTTATCATTGTTTATTTTCATGTTTAGCTAAGCATTCGAGAGGACCTGTGGGTCTGTGAGGTGGGAAGGATTGTTTCAGTCCTTTTAGCCTTCAGTTATAAATGACCGGGCAGGGGAGTTTTTCCGCTGCGTCACTCTATCTGGCATCTGATTTCATCAGAACTTAGAGTTTCCTCCCCCATGTGGTGGAGGGTGGGAGGGCTTAATGCCCCTTACCGCTTTTGAGTGGTTTGGCTTTCCTTTCTAGGCCTCTGGATTTGTCCTTTTGGGCTTGATCCAACAGCTTGTACAGGATAGCTGTCTAGCATGCGGAAGGTTTGCAGTTTGAAACCTTTTGCAGCTCTTAACACCTTGCAGGTGTACGCGTAAGCTGTTTCTAGTGTATCTGGATGCAGCTCTTACTCTTGACTGAGTTATAAGGGGCCTTTTGGGTCTTCTTCCATTGCCTCCGGGTGAGTGTATCTCCTTTTAGGGATCTGTGTTTCCGGGTGATGGTTGTTCCCTGCGGGGATTTTTGTTTAGCTCGGGGTTCTCCGGAGCTGGGTAGGCTTTGTGCCTTCTCTTCCTTGTGTCCTCTGCTTGTGCGGAGGTGTTAGGGAAACTAGTCCTGTTAGTAAGATTTTTTGACCTCAAGGTATCCCTTGGTCGTCCTGAGGCTCTGAGAAGTATCTTCATACGACTTCTAGCCTTGCTCCTTGGAGAGTTGGACTTTAGCTAGAGGTGGTTCCTTCCTTTGGCTTTTTAGCCAGTTGGGGTGTTTAGTTCTAGGGTAAGGTTTGCCTGAACTATTGGGTACTCTGACCTGTTTTCTCCCTGAGACTTCCGGTTTCTGAAGCTTCGCTTGGCCTTTTTTACTGACCCAGTCTGGGTGGTTTTGGAATCTTGGATCTCAGGGCTGGTCGGGGGGTTTCCACAGTAGTGGGAACTGGGGCTATATCCTTGCTCCATCTACCTAACCTGGTCATGGTTGGCCAGGATTTCGGAGTATTTTTTACTCTTTGCCACAGAGTGACCCTTGTCCTCTGGTGGTTAGCCGTGAAGCTTGAGCCTTAAGGGTGGTTGGCTCATACACAGCTGCTAGCGTTGGATGTCCAATTTCTGGTGCGCCTTAGGGTTGCATTCCCCTGGTTAGCTTGCCAGTATTCCCGTGGATTCCCTGTACTGCAGGCGAATGGGTTGGCTGTGCCTCCTCTTGACAAGCTACTTGTAGGGGGGTCCTTTTCTAGGAGATCTGTGTTGGGAAATTCTCTTCCCATTAGCCGGTGCCTTCAGGCCTTGAGGACAGTTGTTGCTCTTCCGGCATCATCCCTTTTCTTTAGGGGATATTCTTCCTATGGAGAATAGAGCCCTTGCTTGGGGCTTCTCCTGAATGGGAGGCGGAACGGTGGGATTAGTTCCCCGGGGGTCTTGCTGGCTCCAAGCAGACTTGTTGGGCCTTTATTTTGATAGATCCTAAGGTCTATGGCCTTGTTGTCTGGTTTCAGAATCGGGTTGTACTTGTACTCTGTGGGGATGGCTGTGCTATCCTTACGCTCGTTCCTGTACCTGTTTCGGGATTCTTTTGTTCCCCTGTTTTGGATCCCTGAGGCTGGGTTGGTCCAGCTGACTGTGTGGGTCTGCAGGTCAGGATGGTCGAGCGGTCTATGGAGCTGCGTTCGGTTACAGTCTCCTCTGGATGTGTGAGCTTTGTTGTCTATCCTGTTAGCTTAGTCTGCTAGGGTATAGATTTTCCTTTCAACTGACTCTATTGATTTCAGAAGAGAATTTACTCTTCCTTCGGGTTCTGAGGGTATACTCTCCTCGGGGGGGCCTCAATTGAGGTTTGTGTTCCCCTTTTTAGGGACCTGTGTGCAGGTCCGGTGACTTAGGTTGCCTGGAGCGTGCCCTCTGTCTGGGGGTTGCTTTTGCGGTCTGTTTCTTGCTTGTCTGCTTCTTCTTCCTCGCAAGTATCCTCTGTGTCATCCTGTTATGGACTCTGTGTTTTCAATCTTGGGGTTCTCTCCTGGGTGCATTACACACTTTTTCATGGTCGAATGCCTTGCTATTCTTGACACTGAGAGGACTATGCCTTTTCAGTTGCAATCCGTACTTGCAGGATGTTGGAGAGATGTCTGTTCTGTCTCTGTGCCTGGTCTTATCCCGGGTTTCGCTTGGTATAGGCGTGGCCGCCTTTCCCTGTTTGGGCCTCTGTGAGCTGGACTCACTCGTGGAGGTGTTCTTTTTTGTATTAGGGGACCTTTCGATAATCTTGGTTCTTCCTTGCCTTGTTCCCTTGGGGGTTTCGGCTGGTGTCTCCATTTGTGGAGATGAGCGGTGGAGGACTGTTTGTTGGGCGACGGTGTCTCCTGGAAGACTGTGTGCTCAGTCGAGTCCATTTGCGGTCCCTAGTTTGGCTTCTGGACTAACTGCGAGTCAGTTTCATTGGGGCTTTTTCCTTTTCAAATTTTCTTGGCTTTGGACGAAGCATTGTTTTTTCTTGGCTAGAGGTTCAGGCTTGGTGCCCTCAGTATGGGCCGCCTATGTACCCTCCCGTCTTGGCATTCAGTGTCCTCTATAGCTTGGGTATGGTTTTCCCAAAATTAATGAATGCAGCTGTGTACTCTTTCTATTTAAGAAGAAAACATAAATTAAATTACCTGATTTCCTTTTCTTCTGATGGAAAGAGTCCACAGCTCCCCACCCGTAATTTTATGTGGGGCGTCCTTATATTCTTCTGGCACCATTCATCCTGATGTTTCTTCTACTGTTCCTTGTTCCTCTGCAGAATGACTGGGGGATGAGGGGAGTGGGAGGAGTTTTTAAGCCTTTGGCCGGGTTGTGTTTGCCTCCTCCTGGTGGCCAGGTTCTTATTTCCCAAAAGTAATGAATGCAGCTGTGGACTCTTTTTCCATCAGAAGACAAGGAAATTATCAGGCAAGCATAATTTGTTTTCTTCAAAGGCATGGTTGGAGGATCAATTTACAAAAGAGTTTCTCGATTCCTCAAACAAGGGTTACCTTTTTAGGTTTCCAGATAGATTCAGTGTCCATGACTCTGTCTTTAACAGACAAAAGGACAATGAAATTGGTTTTAGCTTGTCTCAACCTTCAGTCTCAATCATTCCCTTCAGTGGCTGTGTGCATGGAAGTTAGGTCTTATGACTGCAGCATCGGACGCGATCCCCTTTGCTCGTTTTCATATGAGACCTCTGCAGCTTTGCATGCTGAATCAATGGTGCATGGATTATACTCCGATATCACAATTGATATACTTAAATCCCAACATTCAACTCTCTCTGTCTTGGTTTTTGGACCATCACTGTATTGTTCAAGGAGCCTCCTTTGTTCGTCTGTGATCTCAACGGATGCAAGTCTTACAGGTTGGGGAGCTAAGGGCTCAAGGGGTTTGGAAACCTCAAGAGGTGAGGTCTCTATCCAGATGTGTTTCATCATATGTGGGGTCTTCCAGAAATACATCTGTTTGCCTCCCATTTGAACAAGTAACTTCCCAGATATCTTTCCAGATCCAAGGATCCTCAGGCGGTGATGGTTGATGCTTTAGCAGTTCCTTGGTTTTACCAACCTGCTTACATTTTTCCGCCTCTAGTTCTTCTTCCAAGGGTGATCTCCAAGATCATAATGGAACAATCTCATGTGTTTCTGATAGCACCAGCATGGCCTCACAGGTTTTGGTATGCGGATCTTGTCCGGATGTCCAGTTGCCAACCTTGGCAACTTCCTTTAAGGCCAGACCTTCTGTCTCGAGGGCCGTTTTTCCATCAGGATCTCAAATCTCTAAATTTGAAGGTATGGAAATTGAACGTTTAGTTCTTAGTCATAGAGGTTTCTCTGACTCAGTGATTAAGACTATGTTACAGGCTTGTAAGTCTGTTTCGAGGAAGATTTATCATCGGGTTTGGAAAACCTATATTTCATGGTGCTCCCCTCATAATTTTTCTTGGCATTCTTTTAGAATTCCTAGGATTTTACAGTTTCTTCAGGATGGTTTGGATAAGGGTTTGTCTGCAAATACTTTAAATGGGACAAATTTCTGCTTATTCTGTCTTATTTCATAGAAAGATTGCTAAACTTCCTGATATTCACTGTTTTGTTCAGTCTATTTCTCCTCCTTGGAGTCTCAATTTGGTTTTAAGGATTTTGCAGGCTCCTCCTTTTGAGCCTATACATTCTTTGGATATTAAACTACTTTCTTGGAAAGTGATTTCTTTTGGCTATCTCTTCTGCTAGAAGAGTTTGAGTTGTCGGCTCTCTTGTGAGTCTCCTTATCTGATTTTCCTTCAAGATAAAGCTGTTTTACGGACTTTTGTTTACATTTTTGCCTAAAGTTGTGAATTCTAACAACATTAGTGGGGAAATTGTTGTTCCTTCCTTGTGTCCTAATCCTAAGAATTCTCTTGAGAGATCTCTACATTCTTTTGATGTGGTAGGAGCTTTGAAATACTATATTGAGGCTACTAAGGATTTCAGAAATACTTCTAGTCTGTTATTTTCTCTGGTTCCTGGAAAGGTCAGAAAGCCTCTGCCATTTCTTTGGCATCTTGGTTGAAACTTTTAATACACAAACCTTATTTGGAGGCAGGGCAGTCTCCGCCTCGGAGAATTACAGCTCATTCGACTAGATCAGTTGCCACTTCTTGGGCTTGCAAGAATGAAGCTTCAGTTGATCGACTTTGCAAAGCAGCAACTTGGTCTTCTTTGCATACATTTACTAAATTTTATCATTTTGATGTATTTGTTTCTTCAGAAGCAATCTTTGGTAAAAAAGTTCTTAAAGCAGCTGTATCAGTTTGATTCTTTTGCCTATGATTTGAGTTTTTTTAAATTTACAGTAACTCTGGATTTCCACATCTTGGGTATTATAGCCCATACATAACTAGCCCATGGACTCCTGCCAATTACATGGAAAAAAAACCCCATAATTTATGTAAGAACTTGCCTGATAAATTAATTTCTTTCATAGTGACAAGCGTCCATGAGACCCATCTTATTTTTTGGTGGTTATTTTTTTTTTGTATAAAAAGCACATTATTTTTTCCAGTTCCTCTTTTTTTGTATGCTTTTTTTACTCCTTTTTACACCTCACTACTTGGTTATACATTAAACTGAGGTATGAGTATGGTGGGAGGTGTATTTATAGGCATTCTGAGGTTTGGGTAACTTTGTCTCCTCCTGGTCGGAATATATATTCCATACGTCACTAGCTCATGGACTCTTGCCACTATGAAAGAAATTAATTTATCAGGTAAGTTCTTGCATAAATTATGTTTTTTTATACGCGCACACAGAAAAATTTCACTATAGTTTACTAGTCAGGCGGTTAAGTTACTAGTCGACTCAGTGGTGAAAAGCCAAATTTTTACTCGTTGGGAAGAAGTGGAAAAAAAATATAGATAGATAGATATAGAACTTACCTAACAAATTAATTTCTTTCATATTGGCAAGAGTCCATGAGCTAGTGACGCATGGTATATACAATCCTACCAGGAGGGGCAAAGTTTCCCAAACCTCAAAATGCCTATAAATACACCTCTCACCACACCCATAATTCAGTTTAACAATTAGCCAAGTAGTGGGGTGATAGAAAAAAGGAGTAAAAAGCATCAAAAAAGGAACTGGAAATATTATTGTGCTTTATACAAATAACATAACCACCATAAAAAGGGTGGGTCTCATGGACTCTTGAATTTATCAGGTAAGTTCTTACATAAATTATGTTTTCTTTCATGTAATTGGCAAGAGTTCATGAGCTAGTGACGTATGGGATAGTAATACCCCAGATGTGGAACTCCACAGAAGAGTCACTGGAGAGGGAGGGATTAAATAAAAACAGCCATTTTTCAATGAAAAAATTAAATCCACAACCAAAAAAATAAATTTTTCTCATAATTGAAAAGAAAAAACTTAAATACATCAAAACGGTAGAATTTAGTGAATGTAATGCAAAGAAGACCAAGTAGCTGCTTTGCAAATCTGATCAACTGAAGCTTCATTCTTAAAAGCCCATGAAGTGGAGACTGATCTAGTAGAATGAGCTGTGATTCTCTGAGGCAAGGCCTGACCCGACTCCAAATAAGCCTTATGAATCAAAAGCTTTAACCAAGATGCCAAGGAAATGGCAGAAGCTTTCTGACCTTTCCTTGAACCGGAAAAGACAACAAATAGACTAGAGGTCTTCCTGAAATCTTTAGTAGCTTCAACATATTTCAAAGCTCTTACAACATCCAGAGAATGTAAGGATCTCTCCAAAGAATTCTTAGGATTAGGACACAAAGAGGGGGCAACTATTTCCCTATTAATGTTGATAGCATTCACTACTTTAGGTAAAAATTTAAATGAAGGCCGCAAAACTGTCTTATCTTGATGAAAAATCAGAAAAGGTGACTCACAAAGAGCAGATAATTCAGAAACTCTTCTAGCAAAAGAGATAGCCAAAAGGAACAACACTTTCCAAGAAAGTAGTTTAATATCCAAAGAATGCAAAGGCTCAAAAGGAGTCTGTAAAGCTTTCAGAACTAAATTAATACTCCAAGGAGGAGAGATTGATTTAATGACAGGCTTGATATGGACCAAAACCTAAACAAAACAGTGAATATCAGGAAGCTTTGCCCTTTCCGTTTTATTTCACAGAAAGATTGCTGAGATTTGTCCCTTCAAGGAACTTGCAGACAAACCTTTATCCAAACCATCCTGAAGAAACTTTAAAATTCTAGGAATTCTAAAAGAATGCCAGGAGAATTTGAGAACACCACCATGAAATATAAGTCTTCCAGACTCGATAATACATTTTCCTAGAAACAGATTTACAAGCCTGTAACATAGTATTAATCACTGAGTCAGAGAAACCTCTGACTAAGTACTAATCAATTTCCATACCTTCAAATTCAATGATTTGAGATCCTTATGGAAAAACGGTCCTTGAGACAGAAGGTCTGGTCTTAAAGGAAGTGGCCAAGGATAACAACTGGACATCCGGACAAGGTCCGCATACCAGAACCTGTGAGGCCATGCTGGTGCTACCAGAAACGCAAACGAATGTTCCATGATGATCTTGGAGATCACTCTTGGAAAAAGAACTATATGCTTGAAGATATAAGCAGGTTGGTAAAACCAAGGAACTGCTAACGCATCCACCGACTCCGCCTGAGGATCCTTGGACGTGGACAGGTACCTGGGAAGTTTCTTGTTTAGATGGGAAGCCATCAGATCTATTTCTGGAAGACCCCACATCTGGATGGAGAGACCATTCACCCAGATGTAAAGTCTGACAGCTGAGATAATCCGCTTCCCAATTGTCTACACCTGGGATATGTACCGCAGAAATTTGACAAAAGATGGATTCCGCCCAAGAAAGTATCCAAGATACTTCTTTCATAGCTAGGGGACTGCGAGTCCCACCCTGATGATTGACATATGCCACAGTTGTGATATTGTCTGTCTGAAAACAAATGAATGGTTCTCTCTTCAACAGAGGCCAAACCTGAAGAGCCCTGAAAATAGCACGGAGTTCTAAAATATTGATTGGTAACCTCCCATCTTGAGATTTCCAAACGCCTTGTGCTGTCAGAGATCCCCAGACAGCTCCCCAACCTGAAAGACTTGCATCTGTTGTGATTACAGTCCAGGTTGGACGAACAAAAGAGGCTCCTTGAATTATACGGTGGTAATTTAACCACCACGTCAGAGAGTGTTGAACATTGGGATTTAAGGATATTAATTGTGATATCTTTGTATAATCTCTGCACCATTGATTCAGCATACAAAGCTGGAGAGGTCTCGTATAAAAACGAGCAAAGGGGATCGCGTCCAATGCTGCAGTCATGAGACATAAAACCTCCTTGCACATAGCCACTGAAGGAAATGATTGAGACTGAAGGTTCTGACAGACTGAAACCAATTTAATTATTCTCTTTTCTGTTAGAGACAGATTCATGGGCACTGAATCTATCTGGAAACCTAAAAGGGTGACCCTTGTCTGAGGAAACTAGGAACTTTTTGGTAAATTGATCCTCCAACCATGTCTTTGATGAAACAACACTAGTTGATTTGTGTGAGATTCGGCTAAATGTAAAGACTGAGCTAGTACCAAGATATCGTCCAGATAAGCAAACTCTGCAATACCCTGTTCTCTGATTAGAGAGTAGGGCACAGAACGTTTGAAAACAATCTTGGAGCTTTCGCTAGGCCAAATGGAAGAGCGACAAATTGGTAATGCTTGTCTAGAAAAGAGAATCTCAGAAACAGATAGTGGTCTGGATGAATCGGAATATGAAGATATGCATCCTGTAAGTCTATCGTGGACATATAATGACCTTGCTGAACAAAAGGCAGAACAGTCCTTATAGTCACCATTTTGAAAGTTGACACTCTTACAAAACGGTTCAAACTTTTCAGATCCAGAACTGGCCTGAATGAATTTTCTTTCTTTGGGACAATTAATAGATTTGAATAAAACCCCAGACCCTGTTCCTGAAATGGAACTGGTATAATTACCCCTGAAAGCTCTAGATCTGAAACACACTTCAGAAAAGCCTGAGCCTTCCATGGATTTGCTGGAACGTGCGAGAGAAAAAAATCTTCTCACAGGAGGTCTTACTCTGAATCCTATTCGATACCCTTGAGAGACAATGCTCTGAATCCATTGATTTTGGACAATCTGCCCAAATGTTTTGGAAAATTTTTAATCTGCCCCCCACCAGCTGAGCTGGAATGAGGGCCGCACCTTCATGCAGACTTGGGGGCTGGCTTTGGTTTCTTAAAAGGCTTGGATTTATTCATACTTAAAGATGGTTTGCAATTGCAACCAGATTCTTTGGGGGAAGGATTGACTTCCTGTTCCTTATTCTGTCGAAAAGAACGAAAACGATTAGAAGCTTTTAGGTTTACCCTTAGATCTTTTATCCTGAGATAAAAAAAACTCCCTTCCCCCCAGTAACAGTTGAAATAATTGAATCCAACTGAGAACCAAATAAATTGTTACCTTGGAAGAAAGAGATAGTAATCTAGACTTAGATACCATGTCAGCATTCCAATATTCTAGCTCAAATAGCTAAAGACATAGATTTAACATCAATTTTGATAATATCAAAAATAGTATCACAGATAAAATGATTAGCATGTTCGCTAGACAAATCGGGATCGGTTTCCTGTTGTGCTAATTTTTCCAACCAAAAAGTTGATGCAGCTGCAACATCAGCCATAGAAATGGCAGGCCTGAGAAGATAGCCAGAATATAAATAAGCTTTCCTTAGATAAGATTCAAGTTTCCTATCTAAAGGGTCCTTAAAGAAAGTACTATCTTCCATAGGGATAGTAGTACGTTTGGCAAGAGTAGAGAGAGCTCCATCAACTTTGGGGATTTTTTTCCCAAAACTCCAATCTAACTGCTGGCAAAGGATAAAACTTTTTAAACCTTGCAGAAGGAATTAAAGAAGTACCAGGCCTATTCCATCCCTTTGAAATCATATCAGAAATAGCATCAGGAACTGGAAAAACCTCTGGAGTAACCACAGGAGGTTTATAAACCGAATTTAAAAGTTTACTAGATTTAATATCAAGAGGACTAGTTTCCTCAATATCCAAAGTAATCAATATCAATATCTGAAGTAGTATTTTCTCAATCAGATAGATCCTCATCAGAGGAGGATAAATCAGTATGTTGTCGGTCATTTGAAATTTCATCAACTTTATGAGAAGTTTTAAAAGACCTTTTACTTTTATTTGAACGCTGAATAGCAGACAAAGCCTTCTGAATCGCATCAGGAATAAAATCTTTTATATTCACAGGGATATCATGTACATTAGATGTTGAAGGAACAGGCATTGTACTAATACTGATGGATACATTCTCTGCATGTAAAAGCTTATCATGACAACTGTTACATACTACCGCTGGAGATATAATCTCCGCTAACTTACAACAGATACACTTATCTTTGGTAGAACTGTTATCAGGCAGCAGGAATCCAACAGTGGTTTCTGAAACAGGATCAGATTGAGACATCTTGCAAATGTAAGAGAAAAAAACAACATATAAAGCAAAATTATCAATTTCCTTATATGGCAGTTTCAGGAATGGGAAAAAAATGCAAACGGCATAACCCTCTGAGCATAGTAAAAGGCAAGAGGCATATAGGAAGCGGGGTTTAAATAAATAAATTATTCATGGCAGACGCAACCTTGTGCAAGGAATCTGACGTCAACTAAGACGCCGGAAGTGGCGAATTTGTATCACTGAACGTACCTTCGCGCCAAAAGTTTCTCGTGCCAAGAATGACGCAATAAATATTAGCATTTTGCGGCCTCGCGAGCCTAATTTTGCCCGCAAAAATGAATGAAAACAGTCAATTTTGAAGAAGAGACTATACCCCAGGTACATAAACCTGACTCATGGCAAATATAAGTACAATACATATATTTAGAACTTTACATTAATAAATAAAGTGCCAAACCATAGCTGAGATTGTCTTAAGTAATGAAAACATACTTACCAAAAGACGCCCATCTACATATAGCAGATAGCCAAACCAGTACTGAAACAGTTATCAGTAGAGGTAATGGAATATGAGAGTATATCTTCGATCTGAAAAGGGAGGTAGGAGATGAATCTCTACGACCGATAACAGAGATCCTATGAAAAGATTTCTGCGAGGAAAACCATAGAATTCAATATTTGATATTCCCTTCACATCCCTCAGACATTCACTGTACTCTGAGAGGAATGGGTTTTCAAAATGCTAAGAAGCGCATATCACAGAAGAAAATCAAGCACAAACTTCACCACCTCCATAGGGAGGCAAAGTTTGTAAAACTGAATTGTGGGTGTGGTGAGAGGTGTATTTATAGGCATTTTGAGGTTTATGAAATTTTGCCCCTCCTGGTAGGATTGTATATCCCATACGTCACTAACTCATGGACTCTTGCCAATTACATATATATATATGTGTATATGTATGTAAAAGACACACACTTAGTATCATTAATTATGTGACTGTTTATTGCAGGAAAACGCGGCATGTGAATATTCTCCTTTTTATGGGCTATTCCACCAAACCCCAGCTAGCTATAGTTACACAGTGGTGTGAAGGATCCAGCTTGTATCACCATCTACACATAATAGAGACCAAATTTGAAATGATTAAGCTTATTGATATTGCACGACAGACAGCACAGGGCATGGAGTAAGTATGATTTAATCTTGGTCAAAGTAAAGCATGGAAACCATTGTAATGGCAGTGTTACTGTATAAAATATTTGATACAACAGTGTTCCAAGGTTCAAAGCCTTTTAGAGTTCCTTACGTCTTTTTCCTAAATTGTTTGCTCATTTGTATTCACAGCTATTTGCACGCCAAGTCAATCATCCATAGAGACCTGAAGAGCAATAGTATCCTTTAATCAGCTCAATAACTTCATTGTAACTGTGCAATTAATGTTGTCTTGTATGCCAGTATTTTCAGGCCTGGTATTTTTTGGGTTCGGGCACGGCTGGTGTTATATACATTACATGTACAAATCCTATAATATAAAAGGCCAAGTGTGTTTGTCCGAAGCTGTCATGTACAGTAGAGTCTGCGCGAGGACAAACACACCTGGCCTTCAACAGACTGACCTGGCATCTGGGGGCCGGGGCCGACCAGGCGTGACGCGGGCAGGACTGTGCGGGCGGGGGAGAGAACTCAAAAGAGGGAGGATAGAGAGAGAGTGCAAAAGATGGGGGGGATAGAGAGAGTGAGCTAAAGAGGGGGCATAGAGAGAGAGCAAAAGAGGGGGCATAGAGAGAGAGCAAAAGAGGGGGGATAGAGAGAGAGCAAAAGAAGGGGGGATAGAGAGAGAGCAGGAGTGGGGGGGATAGAGAGAGAGCAGGAGTGGGGGGGATAGAGAGAGAGCAGGAGTGGGGGGGATAGAGAGAGAGCAGGAGTGGGGGGGATAGAGAGAGAGCAGGAGTGGGGGGGATAGAGAGAGAGCAGGAGTGGGGGGGATAGAGAGAGAGCAGGAGTGGGGGGATAGAGAGAGAGCAAAAGAGGGGGGGGATAGAGAGAGCGCAAAAGAGGGGGGATAGAGAGAGCGCAAAAGAGGGGGGGGATAGAGAGAGCGCAAAAGAGGGGGGGATAGAGAGTGCAAAAGAGGGGGGGATAGAGAGAGCGCAAAAGAGGGGGGGATAGAGAGAGCGCAAAAGAGGGGGGGGATAGAGAGAGCGCAAAAGAGGGGGGATAGAGAGAGCGCAAAAGAGGGGGGGATAGAGAGAGCGCAAAAGAGGGGGGGATAGAGAGAGCGCAAAAGAGGGGGGGATAGAGAGAGCGCAAAAGAGGGGGGATAGAGAGAGAGCAAAAGAGGGGGGATAGAGAGAGAGCAAAAGGGGGGGATAGAGAGAGAGCAAAAGGGGGGGATAGAGAGAGAGCAAAAGAGGGGGGGATAGAGAGAGAGCAATAGAGGCGGAGGGATAGAGAGAGAGAGCAATAGAGGCGGAGGGATAGAGAGAGAGAGCAATAGAGGCGGAGGGATAGAGAGAGAGAGCAATAGAGGCGGAGGGATAGAGAGAGAGAGCAATAGAGGGGGGGATATAGAGAGAGCAATAGAGGGGGGATAGAGAGCAAAATAGGGGGGCGAGAGAGAGCAAAAGAGGGGGAGAGGGAGAGCAAAAGAGAGGGGGGTAGAGAGAGCAAGTCGTGGAAATGCTGTACTGCAAAAAATGGCCCGTGTACACAGGCTTTAGGACTAGTTAGTCCATAATTTGGTCGAAATATCTGCCTTGGATGGAACTAAAGAAGTGTTCAGATTCTTGACTGTTGCGTAAGTAATGCTAATGTCTATTAATATTACATTTATCCCATGAGACTGACCATAGCATTGTTTTTAGTTCCCTTTTTACCACTTCAGTGCAGAGAGAAAGTGTCCTCCACTTTTCTCTAGTTTGTGCAGAAGAGGTGGTCTGTGTGTTACTCATTCTCTAGTAGAGTGGTGAGAAGGGGCCAGAGACAAAATGTATGAAGCCTAATAGAAAACTAAAACTATAATTTGACAAAAACTAAGGGTTATCTGCACATAATTTATAGCATCCTAACATTTAAAATGTTTAATCCTAAAATAATATTTGTTACTATTGATATAATAGTTTGGGCTTTGTAACTTAAACCTCAGTTTTGTTATTGTACAATCTTGACATGCCCCTGACTGCTCTTGTATATTAATATTGTCAATGGCTTTAATGAAAAAATTAATAAATAAAATAACAAGTTTTAGATACATAACCAGCAGCAAAAAGTGCACACTTCCCCATGCTACAGAACCCAAAGAGTCCTGTTCAGTCTGCCCCACCACACCTCACTCCTATGGGGATCCTTTGGAAAGATTAATAAAAGTGTACTTTTACATTTTAGAGGATCTGCTAACCATCCAATATATGCTGTGTAAGATTCCCAGTACTTGCATAACAACCCTTTTTTCTTTTTTTCTCCTCATACTCTTATATAACCCTAATAGTAGTGAAAGTCGATGGCCTCCTGAGTAACCACATGTCCCAGAAGTCTGATGGGGTGGAACCCACAGTTACATAAATTGCTTTGCTGCTAGAAAGACTGAGCTAAAGCGCTGCTCCAGCTGAATGGTTTATTTTGTGTAGCTTAATAAAGATTTGACCCCTCTCTGTACAGCACACTTACTACTGCAAGGGCCCAGGCATCCCCTTACAGTTAAGGCCCTGTCTGTGACCTTGCAAATTCTGTCAATTTGGAAATTTCTACCAAAGGGCGTCAACCCATTATCTATTTAAAGCCCAGGCTTCTGCCGTTTCAGTTCTTTTCAAGTAGAAATTAAAGAATTATGTTTTGGTTCTGGATTTGAGGGAATGGGGGCGATTGGGAGAATATTGGAAGCATTCCATGGTTAGGGTAAGAGAGTTCTTATAACCAACTACCCTGGTGCTTCACAAATCTTTGTCTATACGGTAGAATGGTGCTAAGAAAACATTTAATAAGTAACTCTTATCTCTTTTGTATTGTGCCTAACATGTGGAACTAGTGATCTGGTAGAAAAGACAAAAATGTTATGGCTTAAACACAGTGATACATGTAATGCACTGAAAATATTGTCCTTCAATCTGAGAACATCCTATATAATAAAAGGCCAGGCATGTTTGTAAGATGCAGTCATGCTCAGTAGAGACCGCAAGGACAAACATACCAGGCCTTAACATTCAAATCATCAGTCAGCATTTGTGGAGCGTGTCTGCACGAGGTCAGTGGTGCGTGTGAGGATCAGTGGAGCATGTTTGTTGAATGAGAGAGGCTGTGATTGGGGTGTGGCCGGGCGGGAGGGCCTTGATTGGGGTGTGGCCGGGCGGGGGGGCCATGATGGGGGTGTGGCCGAGCAGGAGGGGGCAGGAGGGCCGTGATGGGGGTGTGGCCGAGCGGGATGGTCATGATGGTGGTGTGGCCGGGAGGGAGGTGGCATGGCCGTGAGAGAAAAAGAGGGGGAGGGAGAGCAAAAGAGAGGGGGAGAGCGCAAAAGAGAGAGGAAGAGAGAGACAGAGGGGGGAGGGGGAGAGAGAGACAGAGGGGGGAGGGGGAGAGAGGGAGAGAGAGGGGGGAGGGGGAGAGAGAAGGGGAAGGGGGGGGAAGAGAGGGGGCAGAGAGCGCAAAAGAGAGGGGGCAGAGAGCGCAAAAGAGAGGGGGCAGAGAGCGCAAAAGAGAGGGGGCAGAGAGCGCAAAAGAGAGGGGGGAGAGAGCGCAAAAGAGAGGGGGGAGAGAGAGCGCAAAAGAGAGGGGGGAGAGAGAGCGCAAAAGAGAGAGGGGGGAGAGCTCAAAAGAGAGAGGGGGAGAGAGAGAGGGAGGGAGGGGGGAGAGTGCAAAAGAGAGAGAGGGGGGGAAAGAGCGCAAAAGAGAAAAGGGGAGAGCGCAAAAGAAAGAGGGGGGAAAGAGCGCAAAAGAGATGGGGGAGAGAGTGCAAAAGAGGGGGGATTAAAAGAGGGGGTGGGAGAACAAAAGAAGGGGGGAAAGGGAGAGCACAAAAGAAGGGGGAAAAGGGAGAGCACAAAAGAAGGGGGAAAAGGGAGAGCAAAAGTGAAGGGGGGGGGGAGAGAGAGGGAGAGCAAGGGGTGGGACCGCTGTACTGCAAAAAACGGCCTGTGTACATGGGCTTTAGGATTAGTCATGTATATGTTAGTGGCACATCAGAGGAATGTTTCTCAGTCCTTGATATGCATATGAAATAAAAGGAAGGGTGGAAGGATTTATCCAAATATGTGAAATAAAAATCTAACAATACGTATGAGAAGGACTTGAGCTGAATATAAATTTATATCTGTAGCAAGATTTCATAGTTGTAGTATTCCAACTGTTCCTATATATCATGAGACCACTTAAGCTAGCAATAGCCCTAAAACGCTGGTATAGCCTGCAAATCCTGTTAAAAGTTGTTCTACCAAGTATTGATTCATGAGGACAAATACCTAGGCAAGTTACACATTATAGTCTAACGTTCATTGTTTATTCTATGTAGTTTAATTTAAACAGTCTAATTTAGGAATGGAACATAAAGCGTCTTAAACACCTCAAGGTTTCTACTGGAGCAATACACAGTAAAGAGTGCTTATGGTTTACTTTAGGCATGGGCAGGATATAGCTGCCATAAGGGGCATTTTATGCATTGTAATTGCTTTCATCCTTAATGTTCCACTTCAGATATTTTTTTACATGAAGACCTCACAGTGAAGATAGGTGATTTTGGTCTTGCCACAGTGAAGTCACGGTGGAGCGGGTCCCACCAGTTTGAACAGTTATCAGGATCTATTTTATGGATGGTAAGTCGTCCTTTTTTTAAAAAGTTTTGTTAAAAGAAAGAGACATCCAATAAAATTGGTACTACAAGGTTGTAAAATAAATAGAATGATTATTATTTTACTGTCAGGCTTTTCTTTCATGTAAGTGGCAAGAGTCCATTAACTAGGGACGTATGGGATATACATTCCTACCTGGAGGGGGCAAAGTTTCCCAAACCTCAAAATGCCTATAAATACACCTCCCACCTCACTCATACTTCAGTTTTACAAACTTTGCCTTCGTTGGAGGATGGTGAAGTAAGTTGTGCTTGATTTCTTCTGTGAAAGGCGCTTCTAAGCATTTTGAAGCCCAGTTCCTCTCAAAGTACAGTGTTTGTCTGAGGGATGTGAAGGGAGTAGTTGCCTAATGATGCCATGTTTTCACCTAAGGGAAATCTATTCTAAGGCTCTCTGTAAATTTGGTCGTGGAGATTCATCTGCCACCTCCCTTTACAGATTGACATTATACTCCTCTACCATTACCTCTGCTGACATGTTTCAGTACTGGTTTGGCTGTCTGCTATATGTGAATGGGTGTCTTCAGGTAAGTATATATCGTTTTTTTTAAGACACTCTCAGCTAGGTTTGGCACTTAATATTTTTAAAGTTTTAAATATATATTGCATATATTTGCCATGAGTCAGGTATATTTACCTTTGCAGTCTAACAGTTTCAGCATGGGAAATTATGTTTGGGAGAAATTTAGTACATTTTGTCTTACCAGCCGGTTGGACTATGGCAACGCACTCTACGCCGGCTCCACCATCAAACTCCAAAAGAGACTCCAACGTATCCAGAACGCCTCAGCCAGACTCATCCTCAACATCCCCCTCCAATGCCACATCACAGAACACCTAAGGAACCTTCACTGGCTCCCCATCAACAAGAGAATCACCTTCAAGCTCCTTACCCACGCGTTCAAGGCCCTACACAACATCGGACCCGAATACATAAACCACCGCGTAAATTTCTACACCCCCGCCAGACAACTACGATCGGCCGACCAAGCACTCGCAGTCATCCCCCGCATCAGCAAAGCCACAGCGGGCGGAAGATCCTTCTCCCACATAGCAGCAAAGACATGGAACACCCTCCCGCTGCACCTCAGACAATCCACCTCCCTTATAAAGTTCAGAAAGGACCTCAAAACCTGGCTCTTCGACTGAACGCCCATCCCCTCCCCCCTTTTCTCCTATCTACCTTCCCTTAGCGCCTTGAGACCCTCACGGGTGATTAGTTCGCGCTCTATAAGTACCAGCTAGTTGTTACTTCGGTCTTGTTTTTTCAAATTTTCGCGGGAGAATTAGGCTCGCAATGGCAGAAAATGTTTCTATTTATTGCGTCATTCTTGATGCAACTTTTTTGGTGCGAAGGTTGCGTTTGTTGTGACGCGAGTCTGGCGCAAAACATTTTGGGGCGAAGTCGCTCCTGTTATGATGTGAATCGTGTTATTTCCTGTTAACCTTGGCGCCAATTTTTTTTTTTTTTTCAGCATTTGCGTCATCTTTGTTGGCGTAATTTTTGGCGCCAAAAATTTAGTTAAGTCTCTCCCTCTTTTACTCTCTGTTTTAATTTTTTACAGAGGGCTATGATATTTGCTTTTGTTTTTCATATAAGCTTTTTTTCCCATTCCGGAAACTGCTATTTCGTGGAAATTGGATATTTTGTTTAAATGTTATTTTTTCTATTTTGTTACGTTTTTCAAGATGTCTCAAATTGATCCTGCCTCTGATGTTACTGTAGAAACTATGCTGCCTGTACACAATTTCTACCAAAACTAAGTGTGTGTATTGTTTAATTAGCTGATTTTATTTATTCAGCTCAAATATGTGGCACTAATGTTTTATTATTCATACTGATAATGTTTCTATAGTACATATACATCTACTGTTTTACCTTTGAAGTCAATTGTACATGATATTACTGTTGATATAAAGGATTATATTGGATAAGACATAGAGAAGCCTATGACTTCTATTTCACCTTCAAATTAACATAAACTATCTCTCCTAACTTTTCATAAACCTATGAAGTTTGTATTGATCGACAACATACTGTAGTATTTCTGCTGATGTGGTTTTCTCTGACTCAGAGAATCCTATTTCAGAGACTGGTTTTGATAATTCAAATTTTCAATTCAATGTATTTATTCTTTATAAAGGAAGTATTGTTTACTTTGAGTATTAAGGAATCTCGTCCTCTTGATAACAAGAATAGCAAATGTTTGAATTCTGTTTTTTTAAGCTTCTGAGGTAACTTGAAGTTTTTCTTATTCCAGATGCTATCTATTATATGTTTAGTAAGGAATCTAAACTTAGTGCTTCTTTTAACCTTTCTTCTAGGTTTTAAAAGCTATATCCTTTACCTATGGCTAATTTAGTGTTTTTAGGTAAAAGTCCCTAAAGGTGGGGCTATTTCTTCTCTTGCCGAATGTACTTCTATCCTATGGAAGATATTTCTTGTTTTAAGGATCTTTTAGATAGGAAGTTTGTTTCCTATCTTAAGAGAAGAATATTTACATATCGGATGTATTTTTAACCTGCCATTTTTAAAGATCGCTCAGCATGCTAAGGCACTATGGCTGAGCTCTGTAGCAACCCAAGGGTTGCAGGTTCAATCCCCGGCGAGGTCCACTCAGCCTTTCATCCTTCCGAGGTTGTTAAAATGAGCAGCGCCTTGAGACCCTTACGGGTGATTAGCCGCGCTTTACAAGTACCCAATATATACAAACATATGGCTATTGTTGCTGCTGTTTCAACTTTTTTGGCTAGACAGTTTAGTTATCAGATCTTTATTTGTCTAAGCATTGTTCTTTTACTTCAACATGCTAATCATTTCATTTATGATGCTATATTTTGTCATTTTAACTGATATTAAATCTTGTTTTTAGCCATTTTTACTAGAAAAGTTTTATGGCTTAAATCTTTGATATGGTGTTTAAATTTAAATTACTATCTTATTAATTTAGGATAGTAATTTTTTTTTTTTTAATATTTTCTATTGGATTTTATTATCTCTATTACTAGGGGAAAGGGAGTCTTTTCTGCCCCAAGTTAAGAAATCTGGGTATTTCTCCAACATAGGTGTGTCCGGTCCACGGCGTCATCCTTACTTGTGGGATATTCTCTTCCCCAACAGGAAATGGCAAAGAGCCCAGCAAAGCTGGTCACATGATCCCTCCTAGGCTCCGCCTACCCCAGTCATTCTCTTTGCCGTTGTACAGGCAACATCTCCACGGAGATGGCTTAGAGTTTTTTAGTGTTTAACTGTAGTTTTTATTATTCAATCAAGAGTTTGTTATTTTGAAATAGTGCTGGTATGTACTATTTACTCAGAAACAGAAAAGAGATGAAGATTTCTGTTTGTATGAGGAAAATGATTTTAGCAACCGTCACTAAAATCCATGGCTGTTCCACACAGGACTGTTGAGAGCAATTAACTTCAGTTGGGGGAACAGTGAGCAGTCTCTTGCTGCTTGAGGTATGACACATTCTAACAAGACGATGTAATGCTGGAAGCTGTCATTTTCCCTATGGGATCCGGTAAGCCATGTTTATTACGATCGTAAATAAGGGCTTCACAAGGGCTTATTAAGACTGTAGACTTTTTCTGGGCTAAATCGATTCATTATTAACACATATTTAGCCTTGAGGAATCATTTTATTTGGGTATTTTGATATAATAATATCGGCAGGCACTGTTTTAGACACCTTATTCTTTAGGGGCTTTCCCAAAGCATAGGCAGAGCCTCATTTTCGCGCCGGTGTTGCGCACTTGTTTTTGAGAGGCATGGCATGCAGTCGCATGTGAGAGGAGCTCTGATACTTAGAAAAGACTTTCTGAAGGCGTCATTTGGTATCGTATTCCCCTTTGGGCTTGGTTGGGTCTCAGCAAAGCAGATACCAGGGACTGTAAAGGGGTTAAAGTTCAAAACGGCTCCGGTTCCGTTATTTTAAGGGTTAAAGCTTCCAAATTTGGTGTGCAATATTTTTAAGGCTTTAAGACACTGTGGTGAAAATTTGGTGAATTTTGAACAATTCCTTCATGTTTTTTCGCAATTGCAGTAATAAAGTGTGTTCAGTTTAAAATTTAAAGTGACAGTAACGGTTTTATTTTAAAACGTTTTTTGTACTTTGTTATCAAGTTTATGCCTGTTTAACATGTCTGAACTACCAGATAGACTGTGTTCTGAATGTGGGGAAGCCAGAATTCCTATTCATTTAAATAAATGTGATTTATGTGACAATGACAATGATGCCCAAGATGATTCCTCAAGTGAGGGGAGTAAGCATGGTACTGCATCATTCCCTCCTTCGTCTACACGAGTCTTGCCCACTCAGGAGGCCCCTAGTACATCTAGCGCGCCAATACTCCTTACTATGCAACAATTAACGGCTGTAATGGATAATTCTGTCAAAAACATTTTAGCCAAAATGAACACTTATCAGCGTAAGCGCGACTGCTCTGTTTTAGATACTGAAGAGCATGACGACGCTGATAATAATGTTTCTGAAGGGCCCCTAACCCAGTCTGATGGGGCCAGGGAGGTTTTGTCTGAGGGAGAAATTACTGATTCAGGGAACATTTCTCAACATGCTGAACCTGATGTGATTACATTTAAATTTAAGTTGGAACATCTCCGCATTCTGCTTAAGGAGGTATTATCCACTCTGGATGATTGTGACAAGTTGGTCATCCCAGAGAAACTATGTAAAATGGACAAGTTCCTAGAGGTGCCGGGGCTCCCAGAAGCTTTTCCTATACCCAAGCGGGTGGCGGACATTGTTAATAAAGAATGGGAAAGGCCCGGTATTCCTTTCGTCCCTCCCCCCATATTTAAAAAATTGTTTCCTATGGTCGACCCCAGAAAGGACTTATGGCAGACAGTCCCCAAGGTCGAGGGAGCGGTTTCCACTTTAAACAAACGCACCACTATACCCATAGAGGATAGTTGTGCTTTCAAAGATCCTATGGATAAAAAATTAGAAGGTTTGCTTAAAAAGATGTTTGTTCAGCAGGGTTACCTTCTACAACCAATTTCATGCGTTGTCCCTGTCGCTACAGCCGCATGTTTCTGGTTCGATGAGCTGATAAAGGCGGTCGATAGTGATTCTCCTCCTTATGAGGAGATTATGGACAGAATCAATGCTCTCAAATTGGCTAATTCTTTTACCCTAGACGCCACTTTGCAATTGGCTAGGTTAGCGGCTAAGAATTCTGGGTTTGCTATTGTGGCGCGCAGAGCGCTTTGGTTGAAATCTTGGTCGGCTGATGCGTCTTCCAAGAACAAGCTACTTAACATTCCTTTCAAGGGGAAAACGCTGTTTGGCCCTGACTTGAAAGAGATTATCTCTGATATCACTGGGGGTAAGGGCCACGCCCTTCCTCAGGATCGGCCTTTCAAGGCAAAAAATAAACCTAATTTTCGTCCCTTTCGTAGAAACGGACCAGCCCAAAGTGCTACGTCCTCTAAGCAAGAGGGTAATACTTCTCAAGCCAAGCCAGCTTGGAGACCAATGCAAGGCTGGAACAAGGGAAAGCAGGCCAAGAAACCTGCCACTGCTACCAAGACAGCATGAAATGTTGGCCCCCGATCCGGGACCGGATCTGGTGGGGGGCAGACTCTCTCTCTTCGCTCAGGCTTGGGCAAGAGATGTTCTGGATCCTTGGGCGCTAGAAATAGTCTCCCAAGGTTATCTTCTGGAATTCAAGGGGCTTCCCCCAAGGGGGAGGTTCCACAGGTCTCAGTTGTCTTCAGACCACATAAAAAGACAGGCATTCTTACATTGTGTAGAAGACCTGTTAAAAATGGGAGTGATTCATCCTGTTCCATTAAGAGAACAAGGGATGGGGTTCTACTCCAATCTGTTCATAGTTCCCAAAAAAGAGGGAACGTTCAGACCAATCTTAGATCTCAAGATCTTAAACAAGTTTCTCAAGGTTCCATCGTTCAAGATGGAAACCATTCGAACTATTCTTCCTTCCATCCAGGAAGGTCAATTCATGACCACGGTGGATTTAAAGGATGCGTATCTACATATTCCTATCCACAAGGAACATCATCGGTTCCTAAGGTTCGCATTCCTGGACAAGCATTACCAGTTCGTGGCGCTTCCTTTCGGATTAGCCACTGCTCCAAGGATTTTCACAAAGGTACTAGGGTCCCTTCTAGCTGTGCTAAGACCAAGGGGCATTGCTGTAGTACCTTATTTGGACGACATTCTGATTCAAGCGTCGTCCCTTCCTCAAGCAAAGGCTCACACGGACATAGTCCTGGCCTTTCTCAGATCTCACGGATGGAAAGTGAACGTGGAAAAGAGTTCTCTATCTCCGTCAACAAGGGTTCCCTTCTTGGGAACAATAATAGACTCCTTAGAAATGAGGATATTTCTGACAGAGGCCAGAAAAACAAAGCTTCTAGACTCTTGTCGGATACTTCATTCCGTTCCTCTTCCTTCCATAGCTCAGTGCATGGAAGTGATCGGGTTGATGGTAGCGGCAATGGACATAGTTCCTTTTGCGCGCATTCATCTAAGACCATTACAACTGTGCATGCTCAGTCAGTGGAATGGGGATTATACAGACTTGTCTCCGAAGATACAAGTAAATCAGAGGACCAGAGACTCACTCCGTTGGTGGCTGTCCCTGGACAACCTGTCACAAGGGATGACATTCCGCAGACCAGAGTGGGTCATTGTCACGACCGACGCCAGTCTGATGGGCTGGGGCGCGGTCTGGGGATCCCTGAAAGCTCAGGGTCTTTGGTCTCGGGAAGAATCTCTTCTACCGATAAATATTCTGGAACTGAGAGCGATATTCAATGCTCTCAAGGCTTGGCCTCAGCTAGCGAGGGCCAAGTTCATACGGTTTCAATCAGACAACATGACAACTGTTGCGTACATCAACCATCAGGGGGGAACAAGGAGTTCCCTAGCGATGGAAGAAGTGACCAAAATCATTCTATGGGCGGAGTCTCACTCCTGCCACCTGTCCGCTATCCACATCCCAGGAGTGGAAAATTGGGAAGCGGATTTTCTGAGTCGTCAGACATTGCATCCGGGGGAGTGGGAACTCCATCCGGAAATCTTTGCCCAAGTCACTCAGCTGTGGGGCATTCCAGACATGGATCTGATGGCCTCTCGTCAGAACTTCAAAGTTCCTTGCTACGGGTCCAGATCCAGGGATCCCAAGGCGGCTCTAGTGGATGCACTAGTAGCACCTTGGACCTTCAAACTAGCTTATGTGTTCCCGCCGTTTCCTCTCATCCCCAGGCTGGTAGCCAGGATCAATCAGGAGAGGGCGTCGGTGATCTTGATAGCTCCTGCGTGGCCACGCAGGACTTGGTATGCAGATCTGGTGAATATGTCATCGGCTCCACCTTGGAAGCTACCTTTGAGACGAGACCTTCTTGTTCAGGGTCCGTTCGAACATCCGAACCTGGTTTCACTCCAGCTGACTGCTTGGAGATTGAACGCTTGATCTTATCGAAGCGAGGGTTCTCAGATTCTGTTATCGATACTCTTGTTCAGGCCAGAAAGCCTGTAACTAGAAAGATTTACCACAAAATTTGGAAAAAATATATCTGTTGGTGTGAATCTAAAGGATTCCCTTGGGACAAGGTTAAGATTCCTAAGATTCTATCCTTCCTTCAAGAAGGATTGGAAAAAGGATTATCTGCAAGTTCCCTGAAGGGACAGATTTCTGCCTTGTCTGTGTTACTTCACAAAAAGCTGGCAGCTGTGCCAGATGTTCAAGCCTTTGTTCAGGCTCTGGTTAGAATTAAGCCTGTTTACAAACCTTTGACTCCTCCTTGGAGTCTCAATTTAGTTCTTTCAGTTCTTCAGGGGGTTCCGTTTGAACCCTTACATTCCGTTGATATTAAGTTATTATCTTGGAAAGTTTTGTTTTTAGTTGCAATTTCTTCTGCTAGAAGAGTTTCAGAATTATCTGCTCTGCAGTGTTCTCCTCCTTATCTGGTGTTCCATGCAGATAAGGTGGTTTTACGTACTAAACCTGGTTTTCTTCCAAAAGTTGTTTCTAACAAAAACATTAACCAGGAGATTATCGTACCTTCTCTGTGTCCGAAACCAGTTTCAAAGAAGGAACGTTTGTTGCACAATTTGGATGTTGTTCGCGCTCTAAAATTCTATTTAGAAGCTACAAAGGATTTTAGACAAACATCTTCCTTGTTTGTTGTTTATTCCGGTAAAAGGGGAGGTCAAAAAGCAACTTCTACCTCTCTCTCTTTTTGGATTAAAAGCATCATCAGATTGGCTTACGAGACTGCCGGACGGCAGCCTCCCGAAAGAATCACAGCTCATTCCACTAGGGCTGTGGCTTCCACATGGGCCTTCAAGAACGAGGCTTCTGTTGATCAGATATGTAGGGCAGCGACTTGGTCTTCACTGCACACTTTTACCAAATTTTACAAGTTTGATACTTTTGCTTCTTCTGAGGCTATTTTTGGGAGAAAGGTTTTGCAAACCGTGGTGCCTTCCATTTAGGTGACCTGATTTGCTCCCTCCCTTCATCCGTGTCCTAAAGCTTTGGTATTGGTTCCCACAAGTAAGGATGACGCCGTGGACCGGACACACCTATGTTGGAGAAAACAGAATTTATGTTTACCTGATAAATTACTTTCTCCAACGGTGTGTCCGGTCCACGGCCCGCCCTGGTTTTTTTAATCAGGTCTGATAATTTATTTTCTTTAACTACAGTCACCACGGTACCATATGGTTTCTCCTATGCAAATATTCCTCCTTAACGTCGGTCGAATGACTGGGGTAGGCGGAGCCTAGGAGGGATCATGTGACCAGCTTTGCTGGGCTCTTTGCCATTTCCTGTTGGGGAAGAGAATATCCCACAAGTAAGGATGACGCCGTGGACCGGACACACCGTTGGAGAAAGTAATTTATCAGGTAAACATAAATTCTGTTTTTTAAGCTCCCAATTGTTTTTTCATTCCCTTAAGGCATCTGGCTCTGATTTTAGATTTTTTTCTGAATTTGAATAATTCCAAGCCTTATAATTAAACTAATTTCAGCCCCTAAGACTGCATGAAGGTGCAGCCTTTTAACCAGTTCTACTGGGGGGGGGGGGGGGGGGAGTGTTAGATTGAATTTATTTCAACACATTTAGACCGTTTCTGCTCAAATCAGTGGATTTAGAATATTGATTTCTCAGGGGTATCAAATAGGTTTCAGAATAAAAACCTCCAATGATTATTTTCCAAGATTATTTTCCATGTTATAACAAACCATGTGAAAGCTCAGGTTTTTCTGAAATGTGTTTCAAATTTAGAGTTTTCATGGGTGATGGTTCCAGTTCCTTTGCAGGAATGGAGTTTGGGTTTCTATTCAAATGTATTCATTGCCCTAAAGAAAAAATTTGTTAAGACTAATTCTTGATCTAAATTTTTTTTATATTGTTTTGTAAGAGTCCCAACTTTCAAGATGGTGACACTAGGGACTATTCTGCCTTTCCGTTTAGCAAGGTTACTTCATGTCCACAATAGACTTACAGGACGCTTCTTTTCAATTTATTCAGACCTCTATTGTTTTCTGAGATTCTCTTTTCTAGATAAGCATTACCAATTTGTCGCTCGTCCTTTTGGGCTAGAGGCAGCTCAGATTCTTTTCAAAGATTCTTGGTGCCCTCTGCCCTTCTATCTGTATTCAGAGAGCAGGGTATTGCAGTGTTTCCTTATTTGGATGACATTTGGTACTAGCTTTAATCTTTTCTTTCAGCAGAATCTTACTTGAAATAACTAGTGTGGTTTCCTCAAGACATGGTTGGAGGATCAATTTACAAAAGAGTTTCTTGATTCCTCAGACAAAGGTCACCTTTTTAGCTTTCCAGATTGATTCGGTGTCCATGACTCTTTCTTTAACAGACAAGAGACAAATGAAGTTAGTTTTAGCTTGTCTAAACCTTCAGTCTCTATCATTCCCTTCAGTGGTTATGTGCATGGAAGTTTTTGGTCTCATGACTGCAGCATCAGGTGCGATCCTCTTTGCTCGTTTTCGTTTGGGGCCTCTAAAGCTTTGCATGTTGCACCATAGGTGCAGGGATTATTTTCAGTTATTACAACTGATATACTTAAATCCCAACACTTTTTTTCTCTCTGATTTGGTGGACTATCACCTTATTGTTCAGGGGGCCTCATTTGTTCATCCTACCTGGACTGTATTCTCAACAGATGCAAGTTTTTCAGGTGGGGGAGTTGTCAGAGTCTGACAGCACTACGGATTTGGAAACCTCAGGAGGCGAGGTTACCAATCAATATTTTAGAACGCCATGCTATTTTCAGGGCTCTTCAGGTGTGGGTTCTTTTGAAGAGACAACTTTTACATTTGTTTTTTAAACAGACAATATCATAACAGTGGCATTTGTCAATCATCAAGGAGGGACTTGCAGTAAGTATCTCAGATACTTTCTTGGACAGATTCCAACTCTTGTCTAATTTCTGCGATTCATATCTCAGGTGTAGACAATTGGGAAGGGGATCATCACAGCTGTCAGACTTTATATCATCTTGTACAGATGTGGGGTCTTCCAAGAAATAGATCTGATGGTCTCTCGTCTAAACAAGAAGTTTTACAGATTCCTTTCCTGGTCCAAGGATCTTTAGGCGGGGATAGTGGATGCTCTAGCAGTTCTTTGTTTTTTACCAACCTGCTTATATTTTTCCGCCTCTGGTTCTTTTTCCAAGGGTGATCTTCTATGTGTTTCTGATAGCTCCAGCTTGGTCTCTCAGGTTTTGGTATGCGGACCTTGTCAGGATGTTCAGATGCCAGCCTTGTCCACTTTCTTTAAGGCCAGACCTTCTGTTTCAGGGGCCGTTTTTTTCCATAGGATCTCAAATTTCTAAATTTTAAGGCTTGGAAATTAAACGCTTAAGTGTTTAGTCATAGATGTTTCTCTGACTCAGTTATTAGCACTATGATACAGGCTTGTAAGTCTGTTTCTAGGAGATTTTATTTTCGGGTTTGGAAAACCTATATTTCATGATGTTCAACTCCACAATTATTCTTGGCATTCTTTTAGAATTCCTAAGATTTTAGTTTCTTCAGGTTGGTTTGGATTAATGTTTTGTATGCAAATTCTTTGGAAGGGCAAATTTTTGCTCTTTCTGTCTTATTTTATAAAAATATTGCTTAACTTTGTGATATTCACTTTAAGGCTTTGATTCATATTAAACCTCTTTTTAAATATATTTCTCGCCCTTGGAGTCTCAATTTTGGTTTTAAAGATTTTTCAGACTCCTCCTTTTGAGTCTATGTACTCTGTACATTAAATTACTTTCTTGGAAAATGTTATTTTTTTTTGGCTATGTCTTCTGCTTGAAGAGTTTCTGTATTGTTTGCACTCTCTTGTGAGTGTCTTTATCTGATTTTCCATCAAGATAAAGCTGTTTTGCGGACTTCATTTAAATTTTTGCCTAAAGTTGTGAATTCTAACATCATCAATAAGGGAATTGTTGTTCCTTTTTTGTGTCCTAATTTTAAGAATACTCTTGAAGGGTCTTTACATTCTTTGGATGTGGTAAGAGCTTTGAAATATTATGTTGAGGCTACTTAAGATTTCAGAAAGACTTATAGTCTATTTGTTATTTTTTCTGACTCCAGGAAAGGTCAGAAAGCCTCTGTTATATCTCTGTTTTTTTAGTTGAGATTTTTAATGCACAAAGCTTAGAGAATTGCAGCTCATTCTACTAGATCAGTTGCCACTTCTTGGGCTCTCACGAATAAAGCTTCAGTTGATCCACTTTGCAAAGCAGCAACTTAGTCTACTTTGCATACTTTTTAATTATACCATTTTTTATGTGTTTGTTTCTTCAGAAGCAGCCTTTGGTAGGAATATTTTTAAGGCAGTTGTCTCTCTCAGCTTTATTCTCATGCCTTTTTGATTTGAGTTTTTTTGAAATAATTAAGGAAACTTAATGTTTGGGATTTCATTTCTCAGTGGAAATAGCTGTTTTTATTTTTATCCCTCCCTTTCTAGTGACTCGTGGACTTCCACATCTTGGGTATTATTTCCCATAGGTCACTAGCTCATGGACTCTTACCACTTACATGAAAGAAAACATAATTTATGTAAGAACTTACCTGATAAATTCATTTCTTTCATATTGGCAAGAGTCCATGAAACCCACCCTATTTTTTGTGATTTTGATTTTTTTTTGTATAAAGCACATTATTTTTTCCAGTTCCTCTTTTTTATGCTTTTTGCTCTTCTTTTTTTTTTTTTTTTTTTTAAACCTCACTTCTTGGCTATACGTTAAACTGAAGTATGAGTGAGGTGGGAGGTGTATTTATAGGCATTTTGAGGTTTGGGAATCTTTGCCCCATCCAGGTAGGAATGTATATCCCATACATCACTAGCTCATGGACTCATGCAACTATGAAAGAAATGCATTTATCAGGTAAGTTCTTACATAAATTATGTTGTTTTTTGGGGGGGGGTTTGATAAAGAGCACTTTTAATTTCAACGTGATGATAGCAGTTTCTTTTATGTAATTGGCAAGAGTCCATGAGCTAGTGACGTATGGGATATAAAATCCTACCAGGAGGGGAAAAGTTTCCAAAACCTCAAAATGCCTATAAATACACCCCTCACCACACCCACAATTCAGTTTTACAAACGTTGCCTCCTATGGAGGTGGTGAAGTAAGTTTGTGCTAAGATTTCTACGTTGATATGCGCTTCTCAGCATTTTGAAGCCCGATTCCTCTGAGTACAGTGAATGTCAGAGGGATGTGAAGGGAGTATCACCTATTGAATGCAATGGTTTTCCTTACGGGGATCTATTTCATAGGATCTCTGTTATCGGTCGTAGAGATTCATCTCCTACCTCCCTTTTCAGATTGACGATATACTCTCATATTCCATTACCTCTACTGATAGCCATCAAGATAAAGCTGTTTTGCGGACTTCATTTAAATTTTTGCCTAAAGTTGTGAATTCTAACATCATCAATAAGGGAATTGTTGTTCCTTTTTTGTGTCCTAATTTTAAGAATACTCTTGAAGGGTCTTTACATTCTTTGGATGTAGTAAGAGCTTTGAAATATTATGTTGAGGCTACTTAAGATTTCAGAAAGACTTATAGTCTATTTGTTATTTTTTCTGACTCCAGGAAAGGTCAGAAAGCCTCTGTTATATCTCTGTTTTTTTAGTTGAGATTTTTAATTCACAAAGCTTAGAGAATTGCAGCTCATTCTACTAGATCAGTTGCCACTTCTTGGGCTCTCAAGAATAAAGCTTCAGTTGATCCACTTTGCAAAGCAACAACTTAGTCTACTTTGCATACTTTTTAATTATACCATTTTTTATGTGTTTGTTTCTTCAGAAGCAGCCTTTGGTAGGAATATTTTTAAGGCAGTTGTCTCTCTCAGCTTTATTCTCATGCCTTTTTGATTTGAGTTTTTTTGAAATAATTAAGGAAACTTAATGTTTGGGATTTTATTTCTCAGTGGAAATAGCTGTTTTTATTTTTATCCCTCCCTTTCTAGTGACTCGTGGACTTCCACATCTTGGGTATTATTTCCCATAGGTCACTAGCTCATGGACTCTTACCACTTACATGAAAGAAAACATAATTTATGTAAGAACTTACCTGATAAATTCATTTCTTTCATATTGGCAAGAGTCCATGAGACCCACCCTATTTTTTGTGATTTTGATTTTTTTTGTATAAAGCACATTATTTTTTCCAGTTCCTCTTTTTTATGCTTTTTGCTCTTTTTTTTTTTTTACACCTCACTTCTTGGCTATACGTTAAACTGAAGTATGAGTGAGGTGGGAGGTGTATTTATAGGCATTTTGAGGTTTGGGAATCTTTGCCCCATCCAGGTAGGAATGTATATCCCATACATCACTAGCTCATGGACTCATGCAACTATGAAAGAAATGCATTTATCAGGTAAGTTCTTACATAAATTATGTTGTTTTTTTGGGGGGGTGACGTATGGGATATAAAATCCTACCAGGAGGGGCAAAGTTTCCAAAACCTCAAAATGCCTATAAATACACCCCTCACCACACCCACAATTCAGTTTTACAAACTTTGCCTCCTATGGAGGTGGTGAAGTAAGTTTGTGCTAAGATTTCTACGTTGATATGCGCTTCTCAGCATTTTGAAGCCCGATTAGTCTGAGTACAGTGAATGTCAGAGGGATGTGAAGGCAGTATCACCTATTGAATGCAATGGTTTTCCTTACGGGGATCTATTTCATAGGATCTCTGTTATCGGTCGTAGAGATTCATCTCCTACCTCCCTTTTCAGATTGATGATATACTCTCATATTCCATTACCTCTACTGATAGCCAAACTTTAACTGAAACGGTTATCTGCTATATGTGGATGGGTGTCTTTGCTAAGTATGTTTTCATTACTTAAGACACTCTCAGCTATGGTTTGGCACTTTATGTATTTTATAAAGTTCTAAATATATGTATTGTACTTATATATGCCATGATTCAGGTTTTCAATGTATTTCCTTTTGCAGACTGTCAGTTTCATATCTGGGAAATGTTTTTTTAGGAAAAATGTATTTCTTACCTGGGGTGTAGTCTTTTTCAAATTGACTATCTTTTATTTTCGCGGGCAGAATTAGATTCGCGAGGGCGCAAAATGCTAAACTTTATTGCGTCATTTTTGGTGCAAAATTACGTTCGTTGACGCAATTTCGTCATTTCCGGTGTCTTAGTGGACGCCTAGTCCTTTACAAGGTTGCGTCTTCTGTGACGCGAGTGTTTCATTTCCGGACGTTTTGGGCGCCAAAAAAAATCTTTCCGTTTGTGCCGTGCGTCATACTTGCCGCCAAATATTTTCATTATTTAAGACCCCATTCCTATATGCCTCTTGCCTTTTCTCTTTGTCAGAGGGCTATGCTGTTTGCATTTTTTTCTCACTGTTGGAACTCTGCCACCGGATAACAGTTCTACCAAAGCCAAAGTGGATTTGTTGTAAACTTGTGCATTTGTTGTAAACTTGTGGAGGTTATTTCTCCAGCTGTGGTTTGTAAATAGTTGTCATGATAAACTTTTACATGCAGAAAATGTATCCATCAGTAGTAGTTCATTACCTGTTGCTGTTTCCTCAACATCTAATGCACAAGATATACCTGTAAATTTAAAAGAATTTATTTCTGATTCTATACAGAAGGCTTTGTCTGCCATTCCGTCTTCTAATAAATGTAAAAGGTCTTTTAAAACTTCTCATAAAGTTGATGAAATTTCAAATGACTGACAACATACTGAATTATCCTTCTCTGATGAGGATCTATCTGGTTCGGAAGATCCTGCCTCAGATATTGACACTGACAAATCTTCTTATTTATTTAAAATGGATTATATTCATTCCTTGTTAAAAGAAGTGTTGATTACATTGGATATGGAGGAAACAAGTCCTCTTAATATTAAAACTAGTAAACGTTTAAATTCTGTTTATAAACCTCCTGTGATTATTCCAGAGATTTTTCCAGTTTCTGATGTTATTTCAGATATGATTTCTAAGGAATGGAATAGGCCTGGTACTTCTTTTGTTCCTCCTTCAAGGTTTCTTTAGAGTTTTGGGAAAAAATTCCTAAAGTTGATGGGGCTATCACTACTCTTGCTAAACGTACTAC
Source organism: Bombina bombina (assembly GCF_027579735.1). Taxonomy (NCBI): domain Eukaryota; kingdom Metazoa; phylum Chordata; class Amphibia; order Anura; family Bombinatoridae; genus Bombina; species Bombina bombina. The sequence goes on from NC_069504.1 coordinate 1,088,709,227, forward strand.
TATTCCTACGGAAGATAGTACTTCTTTTAAGGATCCTTTAGATAGAAAACTTGAATCCTATCTAAGGAAAGCCTATTTATATGCTGGTTATCTTCTCAGGCCTGCAGTTTCTTTGGCTGATGTTGCAGCTGCATCAACTTTTTGGTTGGAACATTTAGCGCAACAAGAATTGGATTCTGATTTGTCTAGCATTGTTCGCTTACTCCAACATGCTAATCATTTTATCTGTGATGCTAATTTTGATATCGTCAAAATTGATGTTAAATCTATGTCTCTAGCTATTTTAGCTAGAAGAGCTTTGAGGCTTCAATCTTAAAATGCTGATTTGATTTCCAAGTCCAGATTGTTATCTTTCTTTCCAAGGTAATAAGTTATTTGGTTCTCAGTTGGATTCGATTATTTCAACTGTCACTGGGGGTAAGGGAATTTTTTTGCCTCAGGATTAAAGACTTAAGGGTAAATCTAAAGCTTCTAACCGGTTTCGTTCCTTTCAAGAAAATAAGGAACAGAAATCTAATCCTTCCCCCAAGGAATCTGTTTCCAGTTGGAAACCTTCCTCAAATTGGAATAAATCCAAGCCATTTAAGAGATCAAAGCCAGCCCCCAAGTCCGCATGAAGGTGCGGCCCTCATTTCAGCTCAGCTGGTGGGGGGCAAATTAAGATTTTTCAAAGATGTTTGGCTCAATTCGGTCCAAAATCAATGGATTCAGAGTATTGTCTCTCAGGGTTACAGAATAGGATTCAGAGTAAGACCGCCTGTGAGAATATTTTTTTCTCTCACGCATTCCAGCAAACCCAGTAAAGGCTCAGACTTTCCTGAAGTGTGTTTCAGACCTGGAGTTATCAGGGGTAATAATGCCAGTTCCGTTTCAGGAACAGGGTCTGGGGTTTTATTCAAATCTATTCATTGTCCCAAAGAAGGAAAATTCATTCAGACCAGTTTTGGATCTAAAGATTTTGAATCAATATGTAAGAGTACCAACTTTCAAGATGGTGACTATAAGGACTATTCTGCCTTTTGTTCAGCAAGGGCATTATATGTCCACAATAGACTTACAGGATGTGTATCTTCATATTCCGATTCATCCAGATCACTATCGGTTCCTGAGATTCTCTGTTCTAGACAAGCATTACCAATTTGTTGTTCTTCCTTTTGGTCTAGCGACAGCTCCAAGTATTTTTTCAAAGGTTCTCGGTGCCCTACTCAGAGAGCGGGGTATTGCGGTGTTTCCTTATTTGGACGATATCTTGGTACTTGCTCAGTTTTTACGTTCTGCAGAATCTCAGACAAATCAACTAGTGTTGTTTCTTCAAAGACATGGTTGGAGGATCAATTTATCAAAAAGTATTTTGATTCCTCAGACAAGGGTAACCTTTTTAGGTTTCCAGATAGACTCGGTGTCCATGACTCTGTCCATGACTCTGTCCCTAACAGACAAGAGACGATTAAAATTAGTTTCAGCTTGTCGGAACCTTCAGTCTCAATCATTCCCTTCAGTGGCTATGTGCATGGAAGTTTTAGGCCTCATGACTGCAGCATCGGACGCGATCCCCTTTGCTCGTTTTAATAAGAGACCTCTCCAGCTTTGTATGCTGAACCAATGGTGCAGGGATTATACAAAAATATCACAATTAATATCCTTAAATCCCAATGTTCGACTCTCTCTGACTTGGTGGTTAGATCACCATCGTATGATTCTAGGGGCCTAGGATGGCTCATATAATTTCTAAGCCCTTGAAGGCCGCCTCTAATCACATGTTTTTGTATTTGCTTTTCACAGCAGGGGAGAGCTAGTTCAGGTAAACCCTATAGATAACATTGTGAGCACGCCCGTGGATTGTGGCAGACACTGCACTAATTGGCTAAAATTAAAGTCAATAGATAATAAATAAAATGTCATGTGATCAGGGGGCTGTCAGAAGATGCTTAGATACAAGTTAATCACAGAGGTAAAAAGTGTATTATTATAACTGTGTTGGTTATGCAAAACTGGGGAATGGGTAATAAAGGGATTATCTATCTTTTAAAACAACAAAAATTGTGGTGTTGACTGTCCCTTTAAGGCCAGACCTTCTGTCGCAAGGCCCTTTTTTCCATCAGGATCTCAAATCATTAAATTTGAAGGTATGGAAATTGAATGCTTAGTTTTAATCAGAGTCAGAGAAACCTCTATGACTAAGCACTATGTTACAGGCTTGTAAATCTGTTTCTATAAGGACTTATTATCGAGTTTGGAAGACTTACATTTCATGGTGTTCTCATAAATTTTCTTGGCATTCTTTTAGAATTCCTAGAATTTTACAGTTTCTTCAGGATGGTTTGGATAAAGGTCTGTCTGCAGGTTCCTTGAAAGGACAAATCTCTGCTCTTTCTGTTTTATTCCACAGAAAAATTGCTAAACTTCCTAATATTCACTGTTTTGTACAGGTTGTGGTTCATATCAAGACTGTCATTAGATCAATCTCTCCTCCTTGGAGTCTTAATTTGGTTTTAAAGGCTTTACAGGCTCCTCCATTTGAGCCTATGCATTCTTTGGACATTAAACTACTTTCTTGGAAAGTGTTGTTCCTTTTGGCCATCTCTTCTGCTAGAAGAGTTTCTGAATTATCTGTTCTCTCTTGTGAATCTCCTTTTCTGCTTTTTCATCAGGATAAGGCAGTTTTTCAGACTTCATTTAAATTCTTACCTAAGGTTGTGAATTCTAACAATATTAATAGAATAGAGAAATTGTTGTCCCTTCTTTGTGTCCTAATCCTAAGAATTCATTGGAGAGATCTTTACATTCTTTGGATGTGGTAAGAGCTCTAAAATATTATGTTGAAGCTACTAAAGTTTTCAGGAAGACTTCCAGTCTATTTGTTATCTTCTCTGGTTCCAGGAAAGGTCAGAAGGCTTCTGCCATTTCTTTGGCATTGTGGTTAAAGCTTTTAATTCATCAAGCTTATTTGGAGTCGGGTAAAACCCCGCCTCAGAGAATCACAGCTCATTCTACTAGATCAGTTTCCACTTCTTGGGCTTTTAAGAATGAAGCTTCAGTTGATCAGATTTGCAAAGCAGCAACTTGGTCTTCTTTGCATTTACTAAATTCCATAATTTTGATGTATTTTCTTCTTTGGAAGCAGTTTTTGGTAGAAACGTTCTTCAGGCAGCTGTTTCAGTTTGATTCTTCTGCTTCTGATTTAAGTTTTTTTCTTTTCAATTATGAGACTAAACTTATGTTTTGGGTTGTGGATTAATTTTTTTTCAGCGGAAAATGGCTGTTTTTATTTTTATCCCTCCTTCTCTAGTGACTCTTGCGTGGAGGTCCACTTTTTGGGTATTGCTATCCCATACGTCACTAGCTCATGGACTCTTGCCAATTACATGAAAGAAAACATAATTTATGTAAGAACTTACCTGATAAATTAATTTCTTTCATATTGGCAAGAGTCCATGAGGCCCACCCTTTTTATGGTGGTTATGATTTTTTTGTATAAAGCACAATTGTTTCCAAATTCCTTTGTTGATGCTTTTACTCCTTTCTTATCACCCCACTACTTGGCTATTCGTTAAACTGAATTGTGGGTGTGGTGAGGGGTGTATTTATAGGCATTTTGAGGTTTGGGAAACTTTGCCCCTCCTGGTAGTATTGTATATCCCCTACGTCACTAGCTCATGACCTCTTGCCAATATGAAAGAAATTAATTTATCAGGTAAGTTCTTACATAAATTAGGTTTTTTCAGGTGTTTCTCTGAGCCGACAAAGTGTTTTCAGCTCACTTGGAAAAAAACCCTATATTTAATATGGAGCCAAAGTTTTCTTGGCGATTGCAATCCACTTTCTCATTATTTCTTTATCCGGTTTACAACAGGTTTTTCTGGACCATTTTGCACTAAAGGTTCTTGATAAGGTCCTGAGCAGGCCTTTATTTTATTTTTTACATATTTTCAAGTATTCCAAGACTAATTGGAATAATTATGTTGCACATGTGCAAGAGACTCTGATATGTAAAGACACACACACACTCTCTCAGCCTATTACACCAGATTCCCGTATTTTTTATTTTATTTATTTTTATTCTTTATAGGCTCCAGAAGTAATTAGGATGCAGGACAAGAACCCATATAGCTTTCAATCTGATGTATATGCGTTTGGGATAGTTCTTTATGAGTTAATGACGAGCCAGTTGCCGTATTCAAATATCAACAACAGGGACCAGGTATTTTTCTTGTACATGTGCTGTTATATTGAGAAAATATTTTATTTATATTTTGTTTGTCGTTTAGACTAACTGGTTGAGTATGATGGTTTTGTTAAAAAAAAAAAAAAAAAAAAAAAATCTTATACGTTGCAATAATTTCCCTCTGTTGTGTTTTGTAATGCTGAGCAAACATTGCATTAATATATTTCAATTCATAATTCCAGATCATATTCATGGTTGGTAGAGGCTATTTATCTCCAGACCTAAGCAAGATTAGGAGTAATTGTCCCAAAGCTATGAAAAGGCTAATGGCAGACTGTCTAAAAAAGAAGAGAGATGAACGTCCACTATTTCCACAGGTATAAATGCATAGAATATAGGGAAAAGCCATTGATTAACGGAATGTTGTCTGTTCCCTCGTTTTGATAAATTGATAAAACTAAAAGTAGTATTGCAAAACCACAAGTGAATACAATAAAAAATAGTGATACCATTAACACTGCACCAAAATACAAATAACTGTCACTAATAGCAAATCTACTTGGTTATTAGGAAGCCGGTTTTCTGTCGAATTTTGCTATGATCGTATTATGTTACTGCATTCTACATATGTTGCAAAGCATGCGCGCCCTCCATATGTAAATAAAATGAACTAAACTGTTGACAGCATATGTGGAATGCAGGGACGTAATACTTGCATGCGCACTGAGGGGTAGCAAAAATAGACAGAACACAGGCTTCCTAATAACCAAGCGGATTTGTTATTGGTGGCATTTATTTGTATTTTGGTGCACAGAGTTAATTGTATCACTTTTTTTTTATTTTAGTTTTGATACATTTTTCGCTTGTACATATGTTTGAAACTTAGTGCAGAAAACTCTCTGCTGCTATATGAGTCATATAAAGATAATGAATTTTTTAGCATAATGTCACGGCTATGGAGCAAAATATTGTGGAGGAAAGCTCCTAGGACTTTGACAGATTAGCAGTAAATTGTGCCCATCCCTAGAAATGTGAGCACTGATCTAACCACCATACTGCCCTTTTAATTAACAAGCCAACACCCCCCCATGCACAAAACAGATTTTTGGCCATATGCCTGTGAATTAATTCATTTTAGAAAATGTATTATGTCTTTGCTCCATGAGGATTACAATACTTCAAGCACAGCAAACTTTCATCCCTTTCCTCCATAAACAAACTCACAGCTACCTATGGGAGCTTCTGCTGCATGATTTTGAGCAACATGTGAAGGATGGTATTTTTTTTATTTATTTTTTTATCAGATGGTTATAGTCCACAAGGCATCACATGTGGGAATAACACTTCAGTCCACTTTTTTTTATTAGTGTACTATATTTCTTTCATGTAATTAACAAGAGTCCATGAGCTAGTGACGTATGGGATATACATTCCTACCAGGAGGGGCAAAGTTTCCCAAACCTTAAAATGCCTATAAATACACCCCTCACCACACCCACAAATCAGTTTTACAAACTTTGCCTCCAAGGGAGGTGGTGAAGTAAGTTTGTGCTAGATTCTACGTTGATATGCGCTCCGCAGCAAGTTGGAGCCCGGTTTTCCTCTCAGCGTGCAGTGAATGTCAGAGGGATGTGAAGAGAGTATTGCCTATTGAATGCAGTGATCTCCTTCTACGGGGTCTATTTCATAAGGTTCTCTGTTATCGGTCGTAGAGATTCATCTCTTACCTCCCTTTTCAGATCGACGATATACTCTTATATTTACCATTACCTCTACTGATTCTCGTTTCAGTACTGGTTTGGCTTTCTACAAACATGTAGATGAGTGTCCTGGGGTAAGTAAGTCTTATTTTCTGTGACACTCTAAGCTATGGTTGGGCACTTTATTTATAAAGTTCTAAATATATGTATTCAAACATTTATTTGCCTTGACTCAGAATGTTCAACTTTCCTTATTTTCAGACAGTCAGTTTCATATTTGGGATTATGCATTGATTTATCATATTTTTCTTACCTCAAAAATTTGACTTTTTTCCCTGTGGGCTGTTAGGCTCGCGGGGGCTGAAAATGCTTCATTTTATTGCGTCATTCTTGGCGCTGACTTTTTTGGCGCAAAAATTCTTTTCCGTTTCCGGCGTCATACGTGTCGCCGGAAGTTACGTCATTTTTTGACGTTATTTTGCGCCAAAAATGTCGGCGTTCCGGATGTGGCGTCATTTTTGGCGCCAAAAGCATTTAGGCGCCAAATAATGTGGGCGTCTTATTTGGCGCTAAAAAATATGGGCGTCGCTTTTGTCTCCACATTATTTCAGTCTCATTTTTCATTTGCTTCTGGTTGCTAGAAGCTTGATATTTGGCATTCTTTCCCATTCCTGAAACTGTCTTATAAGGAATTTGATCTATTTTGCTTTATATGTTGTTTTTTCTCTTACATATTGCAAGATGTCTCACGTTGCATCTGAGCCAGAAGATACTACAGGAAAATCACTGCCTGCTGGATCTACCAAAGCTAAGTGTATCTGCTGTAAATTTTTGGTAGCTATTCCTCCAGCTGTTGTTTGTAATAATTGTCATGACAAACTTGTTAAAGCAGATAATATTTCCTTTAGTAATGTACCATTGCCTGTTGCAGTTCCCTCAACATCTAAGGTGCAGAATGTTCCTGATAACATAAGAGATTTTGTTTCTGAATCCATAAAGAAGGCTTTGTCTGTTATTTCTCCTTCTAGTAAACGTAAAAAGTCTTTTAAATCTTCTCTCTCTACAGATGAATTTTTAAATGAACACCATCATTCTGATTCTTTGGACTCTTCTGGTTCAGAGGATTCTATCTCAGAGATTGATGCTGATAAATCTTCATATTTATTTAAGATGGAATTTATTCGCTCTTTACTTAAAGAAGTACTAATTGCTTTAGAAATAGAGGATTCTAGTCCTCTTGATACTAATTCTATACGTTTGGATAAGGTTTTTAAAGCTCCTGCGGTTATTCCAGAAGTTTTTCCTGTTCCTAATGCTATTTCTGCAGTGATTTCCAAAGAATGGGATAAATTGGGTAATTCATTTACTCCTTCTAAACGTTTTAAGCAATTATATCCTGTTCCGCCTGACAGGTTAGAATTTTGGGACAAAATCCCTAAAGTTGATGGGGCTATTTCTACCCTTGCTAAACGTACTACCATTCCTACGTCAGATGGTACCTCGTTTAAGGATCCTTTAGATAGAAAAATTGAATCTTTTCTAAGAAAAGCTTATCTGTGTTCAGGTAATCTTCTTAGACCTGCTATATCATTGGCTGATGTTGCTGCAGCTTCAACTTTTTGGTTGGAAACCCTAGCGCAACAAGTAGCAAATCGTGATTCTCATGATATTATTATTCTTCTCCAGCATGCTAATAATTTTATCTGTGATGCCATTTTTGATATTATTAGAGTTGATGTTAGGTTTATGTCTCTGGCTATCTTAGCCAGAAGAGCTTTATGGCTTAAGACTTGGAATGCTGATATGGCTTCTAAATCAACTCTACTTTCCATTTCTTTCCAGGGAAACAAATTATTTGGTTCTCAGTTGGATTCTATTATTTCAACTGTTACTGGTGGGAAAGGAACTTTTTTACCACAGGATAAAAAAATCTAAAGGTAAAAACAGGGCTAACAATCGTTTTCGTTCCTTTCGTTTCAACAAAGAACAAAAGCCTGATCCTTCGTCCTCAGGAGCAGTTTCAGTTTGGAAACCATCTCCAGTCTGGAATAAATCCAAGCCTGCTAGAAAGGCAAAGCCTGCTTCTAAGTTCACATGAAGGTACGGCCCTCATTCCAGTTCAGCTGGTAGGGGGCAGGTTACGTTTTTTCAAAGAAATTTGGATCAATTCTGTTCACAATCTTTGGATTCAGAACATTGTTTCAGAAGGGTACAGAATTGGTTTCAAGATGAGACCTCCTGCAAAGAGATTTTTTCTTTCCCGTGTCCCAGTAAATCCAGTGAAAGCTCAAGCATTTCTGAATTGTGTTTCAGATCTAGAGTTGGCTGGAGTAATTATGCCAGTTCCAGTTCCGGAACAGGGGATGGGGTTTTATTCAAATCTCTTCATTGTACCAAAGAAGGAGAATTCCTTCAGACCAGTTCTGGATCTAAAATTATTGAATCGTTATGTAAGGATACCAACGTTCAAGATGGTAACTGTAAGGACTATATTGCCTTTTGTTCAGCAAGGGAATTATATGTCCACAATAGATTTACAGGATGCATATCTGCATATTCCGATTCATCCAGATCATTTTCAGTTCCTGAGATTCTCTTTTCTAGACAAGCATTACCAATTTGTGGCTCTACCGTTTGGCCTTGCTACAGCTCCAAGAATTTTCACAAAGATTCTCGGTGCCCTTCTGTCTGTAATCAGAGAACAGGGTATTGTGGTATTTCCTTATTTGGACGATATCTTGGTACTTGCTCAGTCTTTACATTTAGCAGAGTCTCATACGAATCGACTTGTGTTGTTTCTTCAAGATCATGGTTGGAGGATCAATTTACCAAAAAGTTCTTTGATTCCTCAAACAAGGGTAACCTTTCTGGGTTTCCAGATAGATTCAGTGTCCATGACTCTGTCTTTAACAGACAAGAGACGTCTAAAATTGATTACAGCTTGTCGAATCCTTCAGTCTCAATCATTCCCTTCGGTAGCCTTATGCATGGAAATTCTAGGTCTTATGACTGCTGCATCGGACGCGATCCCCTTTGCTCGTTTTCACATGCGACCTCTTCAGCTCTGTATGCTGAACCAATGGTGCAGGGATTACACGAAGATATATCAATTAATATCTTTAAAACCGATTGTTCGACACTCTCTAACGTGGTGGACAGATCACCATCGTTTAATTCAGGGGGCTTCTTTTGTTCTTCCGACCTGGACTGTAATTTCAACAGATGCAAGTCTCACAGGTTGGGGAGCTGTGTGGGGATCTCTGACGGCACAGGGAGTTTGGGAATCTCAGGAGGTGAGATTACCGATCAATATTTTGGAACTCCGTGCAATTTTCAGAGCTCTTCAGTTTTGGCCTCTTCTGAAGAGAGAATCGTTCATTTGTTTTCAGACAGACAATGTCACAACTGTGGCATACATCAATCATCAAGGAGGGACTCACAGTCCTCTGGCTATGAAATAAGTATCTCGAATTCTGGTTTGGGCGGAATCCAGCTCCTGTCTAATCTCTGCGGTTCATATCCCAGGTGTAGACAATTGGGAAGCGGATTATCTCAGTCGCCAAACGTTGCATCCGGGCGAATGGTCTCTTCACCCAGAGGTATTTCTTCAGATTTTTCAAATGTGGGGGCTTCCAGAGATAGATCTGTTGGCCTCTCATCTAAACAAGAAACTTCCCAGGTATCTGTCCAGATCCCGGGATCCTCAGGCGGAGGCAGTAGATGCATTATCACTTCCTTGGAAGTATCATCCTGCCTATATCTTTCCGCCTCTAGTTTCTTCTTCCAAGAGTAATCTCCAAGATTCTGAGGGAATGCTCGTTTGTCCTGCTAATAGCTCCGGCATGGCCTCACAGGTTTTGGTATGCGGATCTTGTCCGGATGGCATCTTGCCAACCATGGACTCTTCCGTTAAGACCAGACCTTCTGTCGCAAGGTCCTTTTTTCCATTCCGGATCTGAAATCCTTAAATTTAAAGGTATGGAGATTGAACGCTTGATTCTTAGTCAAAGAGGTTTCTCTGACTCTGTGATTGATACTATGTTACAGGCTCGTAAATCTGTATCTAGAGAGATATATTATAGAGTCTGGAAGACTTATATTTCTTGGTGTCTTACTCATCATTTTTCTTGGTATTCTTTTAGAATTCCGAGAATATTACAATTTCTTCAGGATGGTTTAGATAAGGGTTTGTCCGCAAGTTCCTTGAAAGGACAAATCTCTGCTCTTTCTGTTCTTTTTCACAGAAAGATTGCTATTCTTCCTGATATTCATTGTTTTGTACAAGCTTTGGTTCGTATAAAACCTGTCATTAAGTCAATTTCTCCTCCATGGAGTTTGAATTTGGTTCTGGGAGCTCTTCAAGCTCCTCCGTTTGAACCTATGCATTCATTGGACATTAAATTACTTTCTTGGAAAGTTTTGTTCCTTTTGGCCATCTCTTCTGCCAGAAGAGTTTCTGAATTATCTGCTCTTTCTTGTGAGTCTCCTTTTCTGATTTTTCATCAGGATAAGGCGGTGTTGCGAACTTCTTTTGAATTTTTACCTAAGGTTGTGAATTCCAACAACATTAGTAGAGAAATCGTGGTTCCTTCATTATGTCCTAATCCTAAGAATTCTAAGGAAAAATCGTTACATTCTTTGGATGTTGTTAGAGCTTTGAAATATTATGTTGAAGCTACTAAATCTTTCCGAAAGACTTCTAGTCTATTTGTCATCTTTTCTGGTTCTAGAAAAGGCCAGAAAGCTTCTGCCATTTCTTTGGCATCCTGGTTGAAATCTTTAATTCATCTTGCCTATGTTAAATCAGGTAAGACTCCGCCTCAGAGGATTACAGCTCATTCTACTAAATCAGTTTCTACTTCCTGGGCGTTTAGGAATGAAGCTTCAGTTGATCAGATTTGCAAAGCAGCGACTTGGTCCTCTTTGCATACTTTTACTAAATTCTACCATTTTGATGTATTCTCTTCTTCTGAAGCAGTTTTTGGTAGAAAGGTACTTCAGGCAGTGGTTTCGGTTTGAATCTTCTGCTTATGTTTTTCATTAAACTTTATTTTGGGTGTGGATTATTTTCAGCAGGAATTGGCTGTCTTTATTTTATCCCTCCCTCTCTAGTGACTCTTGTGTGGAAAGATCCACATCTTGGGTATTCATTATCCCATACGTCACTAGCTCATGGACTCTTGTTAATTACATGAAAGAAAACATAATTTATGTAAGAACTTACCTGATAAATTCATTTCTTTCATATTAACAAGAGTCCATGAGGCCCACCCTTTTTTGTGGTGGTTATGATTTTTTTGTATAAAGCACAATTATTCCAATTCCTTATTTTATATGCTTCGCACTTTTTTTCTTATCACCCCACTTCTTGGCTATTCGTTAAACTGATTTGTGGGTGTGGTGAGGGGTGTATTTATAGGCATTTTAAGGTTTGGGAAACTTTGCCCCTCCTGGTAGGAATGTATATCCCATACGTCACTAGCTCATGGACTCTTGTTAATATGAAAGAAATGAATTTATCAGGTAAGTTCTTACATAAATTATGTTTTGCGCCTAAAATGCGCACACTAACAAATGTGCCTAAAATTGGTCAAGTTAGACTAAAAATTCTCATACTCTGTTCCTGTTCTCCTTGGTGTGCCAAAAAAAGGTTAAATTAGATTGTTTTAGTCTTATTTTTCTTGTAAGATGTATCGAGTCCACGGATTCATTCTTACTTGTGGGATATTCTCCTTCCCTACAGGAAGTGGCAGAGAGAGCACACACAGCAGAGCTGTCTATATAGCTCCCCCCGTAGCTTCCCCCCCCCCCCCAGTCATTCTCTCTGCCTGCTTAACTGCTAGGAAGGGCAAAGAGCTATGTGGTGACTAAAATGTTAGTTTTTTACTTCTCAAGCAAAAGTTTATTATTTTAAATGGTACCGGTGTGTACTATTTACTCTCTGGCAGAAAAGGGATGAAGATTTCTGCAAGAAGGATGATGATCTTAGCACTTTGTAACTAAGATCCACTGCTGTTCTCACAAGGCCTGAAGAGTATTGGAAAACTTCAGTTGGGAGAACAGTTTGCAGGCTAAGCTGCATATGAGGTATGTTCAGTCTATATTTTTCTAGACAGACTGTTAAATCTAGAAAAGGCTGGCAATATCCCCATGAGGGAAGGGTAAGCTGTATTCAGATACTTTAATAGGAATTTCAGCTTGCTTGAAGGGCTCATTAGTTACTGGTGACACTGTTAGGAAAAAAACGTTTTGTTTTTTGATGCATTTATAACTTTTTTTTGAAGGGACTAAAGGGGTCATTGTGGCTTGGTTTTGAGTTTTGTAACTCACATGGTTAATTAAGAGACACTCTGGTGTTTCTCTGATAGGCCTCAAAACATTGAGTGAGGTGGGAGGGGCCTATTTTCGCGCCTCAGTTGCGCAGTTTCCTTTCCTCTGAGACCTATCACTGCTTCTCCTGTCGTTTCTGCTGTGTTTGAGGGTTGTTAAAGAACTTTTTTCCCCCACAAATCGCTCTGAAGGGCAGGTAGGAGCCACAGCAGAGCTGTGACATGGTGCTGAAAGTCTTTTCTTTTGTAAGGTGTATCCAGTCCACGGGTTCATCCATTACTTGTAGGATATTCTCCTTCCCAACAGGAAGCTGCAAGAGGACACCCACAGCAGAACTGTCTATATAGCTCCTCCCCTAACTGCCACCCCCAGTCATTCTCTTGCAGCTCTCGACAAGATAGGACGTATCAAGAGATATGTGGAGGTAGTTTTGCGTACCAAACCTGGTTTTCTTCCTAAGGTGGTATCTAATAAGAATATCAATCAGGAGATTGTTGTTCCGTCACTGTGTCCTAATCCTTCTTCAAAGAAGGAACGTCTATTACACAATCTTGACGTGGTTCGTGCTTTAAAGTTTTATTTACAAGCTACTAAAGTTTTTCGTCAAACATCTGCATTGTTTGTTTACTCTGGACAGAGGAGAGGCCAAAAGGCTTCGGCATCTTCTGTTTCCTTTTGGCTGAGAAGCATAATCCGTTTAGCTTATGAGACTGCTGGCCAGCAGCCTCCTGAAAGAATTGCAGCTCATTCCACTAGAGCGGTAGCTTCCACATGGGCTTTTAAAAATGAGGCCTCTGTTGAACAGATTTGTAAGGCGGCGACTTCGTCTTCGCTTCATACTTTTTCTAAATTCTACAAATTTGATACTTTTGCTTCCTTGGAGGCTATTTTTGGGAGCCTTCCGTTTAAGTTCCTGCCTTGTCTCTCCCTTCATCCGTGTCCTAAAGCTTTGGTATTGGTATCCCACAAGTAATGGATGAACCCGTGGACTGGATACACCATACAAGAGAAAACAACATTTATGCTTACCTGATAAATTTCTTTCTCTTGTGGTGTATCCAGTCCACGGCCCGCCCTGTCACTTTAAGGCAGGTGTTTTTTATTTTTAAACTACAGTCACCACTGCACCCTATAGTTTCTCCTTTTTTCTTGCTTGTCTTCGGTCGAATGACTGGGGGTGGCAGTTAGGGGAGGAGCTATATAGACAGCTCTGCTGTGGGTGTCCTCTTGCAGCTTCCTGTTGGGAAGGAGAATATCCCACAAGTAATGGATGAACCCGTGGACTGGATACACCACAAGAGAGAGAAATTTATCAGGTAAGCATAACTTTTGTTTTTTACTGGGTTTAACGTTTTTTCAATCCTTTTTTGCCATTAAAGGGTTAATTGTTTATTTGCATAGCTGTGCAAAGTTACTAAGCCTTTATAATGCTACTGTAAAAATTGCGTTAAGTTTACTGCTTTTTTACACTGTTTTGCAGAACTGGTGCAGCTTTTTTTCTCTTAAAGGCACAGTACCGTTTTATTTCTAAGTGTTTTTTACTTTGATTACAGTGTTTTCCAAGCTTGCTTGTTACATTACTAGCCTGTTTAACATGTCTGACACCAAGGAAAATCCTTGTTTAATATGTTTGGAAGCCATTGTGGAACCCCCTCTTAGAATGTGTCCCAATTGTACTGATATGTCTATAAACTATAAAGAACATATATTAGCACTTAAAAATAGAGCAATAGATGATTCTCAGTCGGAAGTAAATGAAGGTTCGCCATCTAGCTCTCCCCAAGTGTCACAACCAGTAATGCCCGCACAAGTGATGCCAAGTACCTCTAGTGCGTCAAATTCTTTTACTTTACAAGACCTGGCCACAGTTATGAATACAACCCTCACAGAGGTTTTATCTAAACTGCCTGGTTTACAAGGAAAGCGGGTCAGCTCTGGGTTTAGAAAAAATGCTGAGCCGTCTGACGCTTTAGTAGCCGTATCTGATATGCCCTCACAATGCTCTGAAGTAGGGGTGAGGGATTTGTTATCTGAGGGAGAAATTTCTGATTCAGGAAAGACGCTTCCTCAGACAGATTCTGATATGACGGCCTTTAAATTTAAGCTTGAACACCTCCGCTTATTGCTCAGGGAGGTATTAGCGACTCTAGATGATTGTGACCCTATAGTGGTTCCAGAGAAATTGTGTAAAATGGATAAATACTTAGAGGTTCCTGTCTACACTGATGTTTTTCCAGTTCCTAAGAGGATTGTTAATATTATTACTAAGGAGTGGGATAGGCCAGGTATTCCGTTCTCTCCCCCTCCTGTTTTTAAGAAAATGTTTCCCATATCTGACACCATGCGGGACTCGTGGCAGACAGTCCCTAAGGTGGAGGGAGCTATTTCTACTCTGTCTAAGCGTACAACTATACCTATCAAAGACAGTTGTGCTTTCAAAGATCCTATGGATAAAAAATTAGAGGGTCTCCTGAAGAAAATTTTTGTTCATCAGGGTTTTTCTCTTCAACCTATTGCGTGCATTGTTCCTGTAACTACTGCAGCTGCTTTCTGGTTTGAGGCTCTAGAAGAGGCTCTTCAGATGGAGACTCCATTAGAGGAGATTATGGACAGAATCAAGGCCCTTAAGTTGGCTAATTCTTTTATTACAGATGCCGCTTTTCAACTGGCTAAATTAGCGGCAAAGAATTCAGGTTTTGCCATTCTAGCACGCAGGGCGTTATGGCTTAAGTCCTGGTCTGCTGATGTGTCATCCAAATCTAAACTTTTGAACATCCCTTTCAAAGGAAAGACCCTATTCGGGCCTGAACTGAAAGAGATTATTTCAGACATCACTGGAGGGAAAGGTCATGCCCTTCCTCAGGATAGATCAAATAAGATGAAGATCAAACAAAATAATTTTCGTTCCTTTCGGAACTTCGAGTGGTTCCGTTTCGGCTTCCTCTGCTGCAAAGCAAGAGGGGGATTTTGCCCAATCCAAGTCAGTCTGGAGACCTAACCAGGCTTGGAACAAGGGTAAACAGGCCAAGAAGCCTGCAGCTGCCTCTAAGACAGCATGAAGGGGTAGCCCCTGATCCGGGACTGGATCTAGTAGGGGGCAGACTCTCTCTCTTTGCTCAGGCAAGAGATGTTCACAATCCCTGGGCTTTAGAAATTGTGTCCGAGGGATATCTTCTGGAATTCAAAGACTCCCTTCCACGGGGGAGATTTCATATTTCTCGATTGTCTGTAAACCAGACAAAGAGAGAGGCGTTCTTACGCTGTGTAGAAGATCTTCTTACCATGGGGGTGATCCGCCCATTCCCAAAAGAGGAACAGGGACTAGGGTTTTATTCAAACCTGTTTGTGGTTCCCAAAAAAGAGGGAACTTTCAGACCAATCTTGGATCTCAAAATCCTAAACAAGTTCCTCAGGGTTCCATCATTCAAGATGGAGACCATTCTGACTATTCTGCCTCTGATCCAGGAAGGTCAATATATGACTACCGTGGACTTAAAGGATGCGTATCTACACATCCCTATTCACAGAAATCATCATCAATTTCTCAGATTTGCCTTTCTAAACAGACATTACCAGTTTGTGGCTCTTCCCTTCGGGTTAGCCACGGCTCCAAGTATTTTCACAAAGGTGCTAGGGTCCCTTCTGGCGGTTCTACGACCTCGGGGCATAGCAGTGGCGCCTTATCTAGACGACATCTTAATTCAGGCGTCGACTTTTCAGCTAGCCAATTCTCACACGGACATTGTGTTGGCTTTTCTGAGATCTCACGGGTGGAAGGTGAACATAAAAAAGAGTTCTCTCTTCCCTCTCACAAGAGTTTCCTTTCTGGGGACTCTGATAGATTCGGTAGAAATGAAAATATTTCTGACGGAAGTCAGAAAATCAAAACTCTTAACCACTTGCCGAACTCTTCATTCCATTCCTCGGCCATCTGTGGCTCAGTGTATGGAGGTAATCGGACTCATGGTAACGGCAATGGACATAGTTCCTTTTGCCCGCCTACACCTCAGACCACTGCAACTATGCATGCTCAAACAGTGGAATGGGGATTATGCAGATTTATCTCCTCAACTGCATCTGGACCAGGAGACCAGAGATTCTCTTCTCTGGTGGTTGTCTCAGGACCACCTGTCTCAGGGAATGTACTTCCACAGGCCAGAGTGGCTCATTGTAACGACAGATGCCAGCCTGCTAGGCTGGGGTGCAGTCTGGAACTCCCTGAAAGCACAGGGCTTATGGTCTCGGGAGGAATCTCTTCTTCCGATAAACATCCTAGAACTGAGAGCGATATTAGAGGCGCTTCAGGCGTGGCCTCAGCTTGCTGCAGCCAAATTCATCAGGTTTCAGTCGGACAACATCACGACTGTAGCTTATATCAATCATCAAGGAGGAACAAGGAGTTCTCTAGCGATGATGGAGGTAACCAAAATAATCCGGTGGGCCGAGGATCACTCTTGCCATCTCTCAGCAATCCACATTCCAGGAGTAGAGAACTGGGAGGCGGATTTTCTAAGTCGTCAGACTTTTCATCCGGGGGAGTGCGAACTCCATCCGGAGGTATTTGCTCAGCTGATTCAGCTATGGGGCACACCAGAATTTGATCTGATAGCGTCGCGTCAGAATGCCAAACTTCCTCGTTATGGGTCCAGGTCCCGGGATCCCAAGGCGATACTGATAGATGCTCTAGCAGTACCTTGGTCCTTCAATCTGGCCTACGTATTTCCACCGCTTCCTCTCCTTCCACGTCTGGTTGCCAGAATCAAGCAGGAGAGAGCTTCGGTGATTGATAGCACCTGCGTGGCCACGCAGGACTTGGTATGCAGACCTAGTGGGCATGTCCTCGGTTCCACCGTGGACCCTGCCAATGAGGCGGGACCTTCTAATCCAAGGTCCCTTCTCACATCCAAATCTAGTTTCTCTGCGTCTGACTGCTTGGAGATTGAACGCCTAGTTCTATCAAAGCGTGGGTTCTCTGAGTCGGTCATTGATACCCTGATTCAGGCTAGAAAGCCTGTCACTAGGAAGATCTATCATAAGATTTGGCGCAAATATCTTTATTGGTGTGAATCCAAAGGTTACTCGTGGAGTAAGATTAGGATTCCTAGAATATTGTCTTTTCTCCAAGAGGGTTTGGAGAAGGGATTATCAGCTAGTTCCTTGAAGGGACAAATCTCTGCTTTGTCTATTCTACTACACAAACGTCTGGCAGATGTCCCAGACGTTCAAACTTTTAGTCAGGCTTTGGTCAGAATTAAGCCTGTAATTTTAGAGTTCTTCAAGGGGTTCCGTTTGAACCTATGCATTCCATAGATATTAAATTTCTATCTTGGAAAGTTTTGTTCTTAGTTGCTATCTCTTCGGCTCGAATAGTTTCTGAGCTATCTGCTTTACAGTGTGATTCCCCTTATCTTATTTTCCATTCAGAGAAGATGGTTTTGCGTACCAAACCTGGTTTTCTTCCTAAGGTTGTTTCTAATAAGAATATCAATCAAGAGATTGTTAATCCTTCTCTGTGTCCTAATCCTTCATCAAAGAAGGAACGTCTGTTGCACAATCTTGATGTGGTTCGTGCTTTAAAGTTCTACTTACAAGCAACCAAAGATTTCCGTCAAACATCTTCATTGTTTGTTTATTCTGGTAAGCGGAGAGGCCAAAAGGCTACGGCTATCGACAGGCATATATATTTTTATTTTTTAAACTTTCAGTCACCACTGCACCCTATGGTTTCTCCTTTTTCTTCCTAGCCTTCTGTCGAATGACTGGGGGGTGGAGCTAAGGGGGGAACTATATAGACAGCTCTGCTGTGGGTGCTTTCTCTGCCACTTCCTGTAGGGTAGGAGAATATCCCACAAGTAAGGATGAATCCGTGGACTCGATACATCACAAGAGAAATAAATTTATCAGGTAAGCATAAATTATGTTTCCCTATAGTAAGTCTCATTAGTTCGACTAGTTACAAATGTATAATTTTTTTTTCTCCTATAGAGTTCTGCAAATGTGTGCATTAAAGTTCTTCATAACTACTGTTGAGAATAGCTTTAGAAATTCTATTTTCTACCAGTTGTAGAAGCAATGTTAGGAAAAAAAAAAAGTCTCAAAATAACATAATTTATGTAAGAACTTACCTGATAAATTCATTTCTTTCATATTAACAAGAGTCCATGAGCTAGTGACGTATGGGATATACATTCCTACCAGGAGGGGCAAAGTTTCCCAAACCTTAAAATGCCTATAAATACACCCCTCACCACACCCACAAATCAGTTTAACGAATAGCCAAGAAGTGGGGTGATAAGAAAAAGTGCGAAGCATATAAAATAAGGAATTGGAATAATTGTGCTTTATACAAAAAAATCATAACCACCACAAAAAAGGGTGGGCCTCATGGACTCTTGTTAATATGAAAGAAATGAATTTATCAGGTAAGTTCTTACATAAATTATGTTTTCTTTCATGTAATTAACAAGAGTCCATGAGCTAGTGACGTATGGGATAATGACTACCCAAGATGTGGATCTTTCCACACAAGAGTCACTAGAGAGGGAGGGATAAAATAAAGACAGCCAATTCCTGCTGAAAATAATCCACACCCAAAATAAAGTTTAACAAAAAACATAAGCAGAAGATTCAAACTGAAACCGCTGCCTGAAGAACTTTTCTACCAAAAACTGCTTCAGAAGAAGAAAATACATCAAAATGGTAGAATTTAGTAAAAGTATGCAAAGAAGACCAAGTTGCTGCTTTGCAGATCTGGTCAACCGAAGCTTCATTCCTAAACGCCCAGGAAGTAGATACTGACCTAGTAGAATGAGCTGTAATTCTTTGAGGCGGAGTTTTACCCGACTCAACATAGGCAAGATGAATTAAAGATTTCAACCAAGATGCCAAAGAAATGGCAGAAGCTTTCTGGCCTTTCCTAGAACCGGAAAAGATAACAAATAGACTAGAAGTCTTACGGAAAGATTTCGTAGCTTCAACATAATATTTCAAAGCTCTAACAACATCCAAAGAATGCAATGATTTCTCCTTAGAATTCTTAGGATTAGGACATAATGAAGGAACCACAATTTCTCTACTAATGTTGTTGGAATTCACAACTTTAGGTAAAAATTCAAAAGAGGTTCGCAACACCGCCTTATCCTGATGAAAAATCAGAAAAGGAGACTCACACGAAAGAGCAGATAATTCAGAAACTCTTCTAGCAGAAGAGATGGCCAAAAGGAACAAAACTTTCCAAGAAAGTAATTTAATGTCCAATGAATGCATAGGTTCAAACGGAGGAGCTTGAAGAGCTCCCAGAACCAAATTCAAACTCCAAGGAGGAGAAATTGACTTAATGACAGGTTTTATACGAACCAAAGCTTGTACAAAACAATGAATATCAGGAAGAATAGCAATCTTTCTGTGAAAAAGAACAGAAAGAGCAGAGATTTGTCCTTTCAAAGAACTTGCGGACAAACCCTTATCCAAACCATCCTGAAGAAATTGTAAAATTCTCGGTATTCTAAAAGAATGCCAAGAAAAATGATGAGAAAGACACCATGAAATATAAGTCTTCCAGACTCTATAATATATCTCTCGAGATACAGATTTACGAGCCTGTAACATAGTATTAATCACGGAGTCAGAGAAACCTCTACGACCAAGAATCAAGCGTTCAATCTCCATACCTTTAAATTTAAGGATTTCAGATCCGGATGGAAAAAAGGACCTTGTGACAGAAGGTCTGGTCTTAACGGAAGAGTCCATGGCTGGCAAGATGCCATCCGGACAAGATCCGCATACCAAAACCTGTGAGGCCATGCCGGAGCTATTAGCAGAACAAACGAGCATTCCCTCAGAATCTTGGAGATTACTCTTGGAAGAAGAACTAGAGGCGGAAAGATATAGGCAGGATGATACTTCCAAGGAAGTGATAATGCATCCACTGCCTCCGCCTGAGGATCCCGGGATCTGGACAGATACCTGGGAAGTTTCTTGTTTAGATGAGAGGCCATCAGATCTATCTCTGGGAGCCCCCACAATTGAACAATCTGAAGAAATACCTCTGGGTGAAGAGACCATTCGCCCGGATGCAACGTTTGGCGACTGAGATAATCCGCTTCCCAATTGTCTACACCTGGGATATGAACCGCAGAGATTAGACAGGAGCTGGATTCCGCCCAAACCAAAATTCGAGATACTTCTTTCATAGCCAGAGGACTGTGAGTCCCTCCTTGATGATTGATGTATGCCACAGTTGTGACATTGTCTGTCTGAAAACAAATGAACGATTCTCTCTTCAGAAGAGGCCAAAACTGAAGAGCTCTGAAAATTGCACGGAGTTCCAAAATATTGATCGGTAATCTCACCTCCTGAGATTCCCAAACTCCTTGTGCCGTCAGAGATCCCCACACAGCTCCCCAACCTGTGAGACTTGCATCTGTTGAAATTACAGTCCAGGTCGGAAGAACAAAAGAAGCCCCCTGAATTAAACGATGGTGATTTGTCCACCACGTTAGAGAGTGTCGAACAATCGGTTTTAAAGATATTAATTGAGATATCTTCGTGTAATCCCTGCACCATTGGTTCAGCATACAGAGCTGAAGAGGTCGCATGTGAAAACGAGCAAAGGGGATCGCGTCCGATGCAGCAGTCATAAGACCTAGAATTTCCATGCATAAGGCTACCGAAGGGAATGATTGTGACTGAAGGTTTCGACAAGCTGTAATCAATTTTAGACGTCTCTTGTCTGTTAAAGACAGAGTCATGGACACTGAATCTATCTGGAAACCCAGAAAGGTTACCCTTGTTTGAGGAATCAAAGAACTTTTTGGTAAATTGATCCTCCAACCATGATCTTGAAGAAACAACACAAGTCGATTCGTATGAGACTCTGCTAAATGTAAAGACGGAGCAAGTACCAAGATATCGTCCAAATAAGGAAATACCACAATACCCTGTTCTCTGATTACAGACAGAAGGGCACCGAGAATCTTTGTGAAAATTCTTGGAGCTGTAGCAAGGCCAAACGGTAGAGCCACAAATTGGTAATGCTTGTCTAGAAAAGAGAATCTCAGGAACTGATAATGATCTGGATGAATCGGAATATGCAGATATGCATCCTGTAAATCTATTGTGGACATATAATTCCCTTGCTGAACAAAAGGCAATATAGTCCTTACAGTTACCATCTTGAACGTTGGTATCCTTACATAACGATTCAATAATTTTAGATCCAGAACTGGTCTGAAGGAATTCTCCTTCTTTGGTACAATGAAGAGATTTGAATAAAACCCCATCCCCTGTTCCGGAACTGGAACTGGCATAATTACTCCAGCCAACTCTAGATCTGAAACACAATTCAGAAATGCTTGAGCTTTCACTGGATTTACTGGGACATGGGAAAGAAAAAATCTCTTTGCAGGAGGTCTCATCTTGAAACCAATTCTGTACCCTTCTGAAACAATGTTCTGAATCCAAAGATTGTGAACAGATTTGATCCAAATTTCTTTGAAAAAACGTAACCTGCCCCCCTACCAGCTGAACTGGAATGAGGGCCGTACCTTCATGTGAACTTAGAAGCAGGCTTTGCCTTTCTAGCAGGCTTGGATTTATTCCAGACTGGAGATGGTTTCCAAACTGAAACTGCTCCTGAGGACGAAGGATCAGGCTTTTGTTCTTTGTTGAAACGAAAGGAACGAAAACGATTGTTAGCCCTGTTTTTACCTTTAGATTTTTTATCCTGTGGTAAAAAAGTTCCTTTCCCACCAGTAACAGTTGAAATAATAGAATCCAACTGAGAACCAAATAATTTGTTTCCCTGGAAAGAAATGGAAAGTAGAGTTGATTTAGAAGCCATATCAGCATTCCAAGTCTTAAGCCATAAAGCTCTTCTGGCTAAGATAGCCAGAGACATAAATCTAACATCAACTCTAATAATATCAAAAATGGCATCACAGATGAAATTATTAGCATGCTGGAGAAGAATAATAATATCATGAGAATCACGATTTGTTACTTGTTGCGCTAGAGTTTCCAACCAAAAAGTTGAAGCTGCAGCAACATCAGCCAATGATATAGCAGGTCTAAGAAGATTACCTGAACATAGATAAGCTTTTCTTAGAAAAGATTCAATTTTTCTATCTAAAGGATCCTTAAACGTGGTACCATCTGACGTAGGAATGGTAGTACGTTTAGCAAGGGTAGAAATAGCCCCATCAACTTTAGGGATTTTGTCCCAAAATTCTAACCTGTCAGGCGGAACAGGATATAATTGCTTAAAACGTTTAGAAGGAGTAAATGAATTACCCAATTTATCCCATTCCTTAGCAATTACTGCAGAAATAGCATTAGGAACAGGAAAGACTTCTGGAATAACCGCAGGAGCTTTAAAAACCTTATCCAAACGTATAGAATTAGTATCAAGAGGACTAGAATCCTCTATTTCTAAAGCAATTAGTACTTCTTTAAGTAAAGAGCGAATAAATTCCATCTTAAATAAATATGAAGATTTATCAGCATCAATCTCTGAGACAGAATCCTCTGAACTAGAAGAGTCCAAAGAATCAGAATGATGGTGTACATTTAAAAATTCATCTGTAGAGAGAGAAGATTTAAAAGACTTTTTACGTTTACTAGAAGGAGAAATAACAGACAAAGCCTTCTTTATGGATTCAGAAACAAAATCTCTTATGTTATCAGGAACATTCTGCACCTTAGATGTTGAGGGAACTGCAACAGGCAATGGTACATCACTAAAGGAAATATTATCTGCTTTAACAAGTTTGTCATGACAATTAATACAAACAACAGCTGGAGAAATAGCTACCAAAAGTTTACAGCAGATACACTTAGCTTTGGTAGATCCAGCAGGCAGTGGTTTTCCTGTAGTATCTTCTGGCTCAGATGCAACGTGAGACATCTTGCAATATAAAGCAAAATAAATCAAATTCCTTATAAGACAGTTTCAGGAATGGGAAAAAAATGCCAAACATCAAGCTTCTAGCAACCAGAAGCAAATGAAAATGAGACTGAAATAATGTGGAGACAAAAGCGACGCCCATATTTTTTGGCGCCAAATAAGACGCCCACATTATTTGGCGCCTAAATGCTTTTGGCGCCAAAAATGACGCCACATCCGGAACGCCGACATTTTTGGCGCAAAATAACGTCAAAAAATGACGCAACTTCCGGCGACACGTATGACGCCGGAAACGGAAATGAATTTTTGCGCCAAAAAAATCCGCGCCAAAAATGACGCAATAAAATGAAGCATTTTCAGCCCCCGCGAGCCTAACAGCCCACAGGGAAAAAAGTCAAATTTTTGAGGTAAGACAAAATATGATAATTTAAAGCATAATCCCAAATATGAAACTGACTGTCTGGAAATAAGGAAAGTTGAACATTCTGAGTCAAGGCAAATAAATGTTTGAATACATATATTTAGAACTTTATAAATAAAGTGCCCAACCATAGCTTAGAGTGTCACAGAAAATAAGACTTACTTACCCCAGGACACTCATCTACATGTTTGTAGAAAGCCAAACCAGTACTGAAACGAGAATCAGTAGAGGAAATGGTAAATATAAGAGTATATCGTCGATCTGAAAAGGGAGGTAAGAGATGAATCTCTACGACCGATAACAGAGAACCTTATGAAATAGACCCCGTAGAAGGAGATCACTGCATTCAATAGGCAATACTCTCCTCACATCCCTCTGACATTCACTGCACGCTGAGAGGAAAACCGGGCTCCAACTTGCTGCGGAGCGCATATCAACGTAGAATCTAGCACAAACTTACTTCACCACCTCCCTTGGAGGCAAAGTTTGTAAAACTGATTTGTGGGTGTGGTGAGGGGTGTATTTATAGGCATTTTAAGGTTTGGGAAACTTTGCCCCTCCTGGTAGGAATGTATATCCCATACGTCACTAGCTCATGGACTCTTGTTAATTACATGAAAGAAATATAATGAACAACAATGTATTTTGGTACGCAAAAATATCTATTGGGGCACAAAAATAATATATAAAAAGAAGCGCAAAATGATGAAAACATCTGAATTTGGAAGCACTCATGTACTCGTTATTGATAGGGGTTCTCTTACTGATCCGAGACCTATTATAGTGCCTATGAAGGATAAGAGAGAAGATGGGAGTTTTCAGCCAGGCAGTGAAAAATATTTTGCCAGTGTGGAAATGTCACAGGCATCCCAGGTGAAATGCAGATTAATCTTCCAGTCCCCTGGTCTACAGTGTGCTGCTCCTTGTGTGATCGACAGCCCTCCCCAGGCAAGATATAGATTTATCTGCCAATCCCCTGGGTTGTAGAATACTGTAAAATCGTTATCATGCTTGCACTACCTTAGATAGGCCGTCTATTAGAAGCAGTTGTTTGCTGCTTAGGTAAGCACAGTGGACTAAGGCAGTGTTTCCCAACCGTGGTCCTCAAGTACCCCTAACAGGCCTGGTTTTCATTATAGCTGAACCAGTGCACCGGTGAAGTAATCAGCTGATCAGTAACCAACCTACTCTAATCCATCAGCTGATTATTTCACCTGTCCTCTAGGTCAGCTATAATGAAAACCAGGATTGTTGGGGGTACTTGAGGACCGTGGTTGGGAAACACTGGACTAAAGTAAGGTAAGTGCATTGCACCTTCATAGCCCACTAGTTATTAGTAGGATCATGTACACATTTCAAATAGCCTGGAGACATATTTATACACCACACAATATCTACAGCAGTTTTAAGACATTTTTAAAACTTTGGTTAAATTGAGGTTACTGTCATTTTAAATTTAGCACTACCGGCTTTAACGCTTTCCAGAGTTACTGGTGAGTAAGTTTCCCAAACCTCAAAATGCCTATAAATACACCCCCCACCACACCCACAATTCAGTTTTACAAACTTTGCCTCCTATGGAGGTGGTGAAGTAAGTTTGTGCTAGATTTCTACGTTGATATGCGCTTCTCAGCATGCTGAAGCCCGGTTCCTCTCAGAGTGCAGTGAATGACAGAGGGATGTGAAGGGAGTATTACCTTTTGAATGCAATGGTCATCCTAACGGGGATCTATTTCATAGGTTCTCGGTTATCGGTCGTAGAGATTCATCTCCTACCTCCCTTTTCAGATTGACAATATACTCTTATATACCATTACCTCTACTGATTCTCGTTTCAGTACTGGTTTGGCTATCTACTTTATGTAGATGAGTGTCTTTTGGTAAGTATGTTTTCTTTTTTATGACACTCTCAGCTATGGTTTGGCACTTTATATGTAAAGTTCTAAATATATGTTTCTTTCATGTAATTAGCAAGAGTCCATGAGCTAGTGACGTATGGGATATACATTCCTACCAGGAGGGGCAAAGTTTCCCAAACCTTAAAATGCCTATAAATACACCCCTCACCACACCCACAATTCAGTTTTTACAAACTTTGCCTCCGATGGAGGTGGTGAAGTAAGTTTGTGCTAGATTCTACGTTGATATGCGCTCCGCAGCAAGTTGGAGCCCGGTTTTCCTCTCAGCGTGCAGTGAATGTCAGAGGGATGTGAGGAGAGTATTGCCTATTTGAATGCAGTGATCTCCTTCTACGGGGTCTATTTCATAGGTTCTCTGTTATCGGTCGTAGAGATTCATCTCTTACCTCCCTTTTCAGATCGACGATATACTCTTATAGATACCATTACCTCTGCTGATTCTCGTTTCAGTACTGGTTTGGCTTTCTACAAACATGTAGATGAGTGTCCTGGGGTAAGTAAATCTTATTTTCTGTGACACTCTAAGCTATGGTTGGGCACTTTGTTTATAAAGTTCTAAATATATGTATTCAAACATTTATTTGCCTTGACTCAGAATGTTCAACATTCCTTATTTTTCAGACAGTCAGTTTCATATTTGGGATAAATGCATTTGTTTCAATCATTTTTTCTTACCTTAAAAAATTTGACTTTTTCCCTGTGGGCTGTTAGGCTCGCGGGGGCAGAAAATGCTTCATTTTATTGCGTCATTCTTGGCGCGGACTTTTTTGGCGCAAAATTATTTTTTTTCTGTTTCCGGCGTCCTACGTGTCGCCGGAAGTTGCGTCATTTTTTGACGTTTTTTGCGTTAAAGATGTCGGCGTTCCGGATGTGGCGTCATTTTTGCCGCCATAAGCATTTAGGCGCCAAATAATGTGGGCGT